>NC_074678.1:14913204-15213204 GCF_029448725.1 Salvelinus fontinalis
TGGCTCAGATGGCGCTGGGGAGACGGATGGCTCAGATGGCGCTGGGGAGACGGATGGCTCTGGCCGGATACGGCGCACTGTAGACCTGGTGCGTGGTGCCGGAACTGGAGGCACCGGGCTAAGGATAAGCACCTTCCTACTAGTGCGGGGAGCAGGGACAGGGCACACTGCATTCTCAAAGCCCACTCTATACCTGATGCGAGGTACCGGCACTGGTGACACCGGGCTGAGGACAAGCACATCAGGATTAGTAGGGGGAGAAGATACAGTGTGTTCAGGGCTCTGGAGACGCACAGGTGGCTTAGTGCGTGGTGCCGGAACTGGAGGCACCGGGCTAGATACACGCACTACAGGGAGAGTGCGTGGAGGAGGAACAGGGCTCAGGATACGCACTGGTAGCCTAGTGCGTAGTGTAGACACTGTAGGTACTAGGCTGGGGCGGGGAGGTGGCGCCGGAAATACCGGACCGTGGAGGCGTACTGGCACTCTTGAGCATTGAGCCTGCCCAACCTTACCTGGTTGAATACTCCCGGTTGCCCGACCAGTGCGGGGAGGTGGAATAACCCGCACCGGGCTATGTAGGCGAACCGGGGAAACCATGCGTAAGGCAGGTGCCATGTATGCCGGCCCGAGGAGACGCACTGGAGACCAGACGCGTTGAGCCGGCCTCATGACACCTGGCTCAATACCCAATCTAGCCCTACCAGTGCGGGGAGGTGGAATAACCCGCACTGGGCTATGCACTCGTACAGGAGACACCGTGCGCTCTACTGCGTAACACGGCGCCTGCCCGTACTCCCGCTCTCCACGGTAAGCCTGGGAAGTGGGCGCAGGTCTCCTACCTGCCCTTGGCCCACTACCTCCTAGCCCCCCCCCAAGAAATTTTTGGGAGTTACTTACGGGCTTTTTGGGCTTCCGTGCCAGACGCGTTCCCTCATAGCTCCGGTTCCTCTCTCCGGTAGCCTCTGCTCTCCTCAATGCCTCCAGCTGTTCCCATGGCTTTTCGGGCTTCCAGCCACGTCTCCTTGCTGCCTCCTCAAACCACCGCTCCTGGGCTTTAGCTGCCTCCCTCTCTTCCTGAGAGCGGCGATTCTCTCCTGCCTTAGCCCAGGGACCTTCTCCATTTAATATCTGCTCCCAAGTCCAGAAGTCCTTGTTGCCCTGTCGAGCTTTCCCTTGCCGCTTGGTCTTAGTTTGGTGGGTGATTCTGTAACGGCTGTCGCTCTCCTCATCCTCAGACGAGGAGAGGAGAGAAGGATCATCAGACCAAAATGCAGCTTCAGGGAAATAAGCCATCTTTATTATAAATACGACGATGGCAACACGAAACACAAAACACTTTCAAATTTACAAAACAAGAAAACGACGTTGACAAAACCTGAACATAAACTTACATAACTACACGTAAACTCATGGACAGGAAACAGACGACATCGAAACGAAAACGAACAGCCAAACAGTCCCGTATGGTACATACATCGACACGACACAGGAGACAATCACCCACAAACAAACAGTGAGAACACCCTACCTAAATATGACTCTTAATTAGAGGAGAACACAAAACACCTGCCTCTAATTAAGAGCCATACCAGGCAACCAAAACCAACATAGAAACAGATAACATAGACTGCCCACCCAAAACTAACGCCCTGACCAATTACACATACAAAAACAACATAAAACTGGTCAGGACCGTTACACCCTCCCTCTGAGAAGCACACACACTCCATCTGAGAAGCACACACACTCCCTCTGAGAAGAACACAAACTCCCTCTGAGAATCACACACACTCCCTCTGAGAAGAACACACACTCCCTCTGAGAAGAACACACACTCCCTCTGAGAAGAACACACACTCCCTCTGAGAAGAACACACACTCCCTCTGAGAAGAACACACCCTCCCTCTGAGAAGAACACACTGCCTCTGAGAAGAACACACACTCCCTCTGAGAAGCACACACACTCCCTCTGAGAAGAACACACACTGCCTCTGAGAAGAACACACACTGCCTCTGAGAAGAACACACACTCCCTCTGAGAAGCACACACCCTCCTTCTGAGAAGAACACACACTCCCTCTGAGAAGCACACACCCTCCCTCTGAGAAGAACACACTGCCTCTGAGAAGAACACACACTCCCTCTGAGAAGCACACACACTCCCTCTGAGAAGAACACACACTGCCTCTGAGAAGAACACACACTCCCTCTGAGAAGCACACACACTCCATCTGAGTTAACAGAACGTTATGTTTTAAAGCAGAGTGAGGTGGGTTGGTCTAAGGTGAGTCATCCTAGGGGTGTGAGGTGGGTAGAACTAGGATGGGTCATCCTAGGGGTGTGAAGTACGTGGGTTGAGGGTGGGTCGTGCTAAGGGTGTGAGGTACGTGGGTCGAGGGTGGGTTGTGGTAGGGGTGTGAGGTACGTGGGTCGAGGGTGGGTCGTGCTAAGGGTGTGAGGTACATGGGTTGAGGGTGGGTCGTGCTAGGGGTGTTAGTTGAGGGGGTGTTCACTAGATATATCTGTTTCTTTCCATTGTGGCTTCGCTAATATCATGGTTCCCATGGCAACACATTAGCATGGAACTCTGTTCTCCTTCAGTGGGTAAAGTAAACAGAATGTGTACATGGATGCATGTGTGCGTATGGATGTGTGTAAATGGATGCGTATGTATGGATGTGTGTGTATGAAGATGGCATAGCAGTCAGACTATTTTGTCCTCGTATTGTCGTGTCCTGTATATATATATATTTACACCCTTCTTCGCATATCTTTTGTATATTTTATTATCCAAGAACTCAACTACAAAAAGCTTTCCTGCAACCCGCCTCACCAATTACAAAAAAAAGTATTATTTACCTCAAATCTGAAAATCCACAATAGAAGCTAGCCAGAAGCTAACCAGAAGCTGGCCAGAAACTAGCCAGAAGCTAGCCAGAAGCTAACCAGAAGCTAGCCAGAAGGTACCCAGAGTTAACCAGAAGCTAGCCAGAAGCTAACCTGAAGCTACCCAGAAGTTAGCCGGTTTGCTGGCTAACGTTAGTATTTCAGCTAACCACGTTTTGTGGTCATCAGCTATTCCTTTAGCTCGATAATCTATCTGCACTTTTGTACAACGCGACTCAGACCAGAACATACCGGACCTATTTTTCTCAATATCCCAACCGCAAGCTCTGGACATTTACACCTTGATTTCGCAGCTAGCTAGCTGCAAACCGTGTGTCTATTGGCTTACGTCGATCCCGGAGCAAACTTAAATTATTCCGGAGCTAGCCAGCTGAAGAGTTCCATCAGCCATTCCTGGGCTACAATCACCTATCTGGACCCGTTTTACTACAAATGCGGAGCCCCATCGGGCCTTCACGACCCAATACCAACGTTATCTGCCCGAGAGAGTTATCCAACTGGCACCTCCGTCGCGACGTTACCTGAACGCTCATCTGGGGCCCGCTAATCGTTAGCTGTCTTATCGGCTGCTATCTGAATAAGTATATCGGACAATTTTTCTTGGGTCACTATAACTATATCTATTTTGCCAATTGGATTGATCCCCTCTACCACACGGAACCCCACTAATCTACCGACGGAAATGCACGAGGTGACTAAAAATAGACCTCCATCCTATGCTATCTTGCTACCGATAGCCAGCTACCCGGCCAGCTGTCTGGATCGCCGTGACCCCAACCAACCTCTACTCACTGGAACCTTATGATCACTCGATTAAGCATGCCTCTCCTTAATGTAAATATGCCTTGTCCATTGCTGTTCTGGTTAGTGTTTATTGGCTTATTTCACTGTAGAGCATCTAGCCCTGCTCACTATACCATATCCAACCTTTCAGTTCCACCACCCACATATGCGATGACATCACCTGGTTTCAATGATGTTTCTGGAGACAATATCTCTCTCATCATCACTCAATACCTAGGTTTACCTCCACTGTATTCACATCCTACCATAACTTTGTCTGTACATTATTCCTTGAAGCTATTTTATCGCCCCCCAGAAACTTCCTTTTACTCTCTGTTCTAGACGTTCTAGACGACCAATTCTCATAGCTTTTAGCCGTACCCTTATCCTACTCCTCCTCTGTTCCTCTGGTGATGTAGAGGTGAATCCAGGCCCTGCAGTACCTAGCTCCACTCCTATTCCCCAGGCGCTCTCTTTTGATGACTTCTGTAACCGTAATAGCCTTGGTTTCATGCATGTTAACATTAGAAGCCTCCTCCCCAAGTTTGTTTTGTTCACTGCTTTAGCACACTCTGCCAACCCGGATGTTTTAGCCGTGTCTGAATGCTGGCTTAGGAAGACCACCAAAAATTCTGACATTTTCATCCCTAACTACAAGATTTTCAGACAAGATAGAACGGCCAAAGGGGGAGGTGTTGCAATCTACTGCAAAGATTGCCTGCAGAGTTCTGTTTTACTATCCAGGTCTGTTCCCAAACAATTTGAACTTCTACTTTTAAAAATCCACCTCTCTAAAAACAAGTCTCTCACTGTTGCCGCCTGCTATAGACCACGCTCTGCCCCCAGCTGTGCTCTGGACCATATGTGAACAGATATCTTCAGAGCTCGTGCTGCTAGGCGACCTAAATTGGAACATGCTTAACACCCCAGCCATCCTACAATCTAAGCTTGATGCCCTCAATCTCACACAAATTATCAATGAACCTACCAGGTACCACCCCAAATCCGTAAACACGGGTACCCTCATAGATATCATCCTAACCAACTTGCCCTCCAAATACACCTCTGCTGTTTTCAACCAAGATCTCAGCGATCACTGCCTCATTGCCTGCATCCGTAATGGGTCAGCGGTCAAACAACCTCCACTCATCACTGTCAAACGCTCCCTGAAACACTTCAGCGAGCAGGCCTTTCTAATCGACCTGGCCGGGGTATCCTGGAAGGATATTGATCTCATCCCGTCAGTAGAGGATGCCTGATTATTTTTTTTAAATGCCTTCCTCACCATCTTAAATAAGCATGCCCCATTCAAGAAATTTAGAACCAGGAACAGATATAGCCCTTGGTTCTCTCCAGACCTGACTGCCCTTAACCAACACAAAAACATCCTATGGCGTTCTGCATTAGCTTGGAACAGCACCCGTGATATGCAACTTTTCAGGGAAGCTAGAAACCAATATACACAGGCAGTTAGAAAAGCCAAGGCTAGCTTTTTTAAGCAGAAATTTGCTTCCTGCAACACAAACTCAAAAAAGTTCTGGGACACTGTAAAATTCATGGAGAATAAGAACACCTCCTCCCAGCTTCCAACTGCACTGAAGATAGGAAACACTGTCACCACTGACAAATCCACTATAATTGAGAATTTCAATAAGCATTTTTCTACGGCTGGCCATGCTTTCCACCTGGCTACCCCTACCCCGGTCAACAGCACTGCCCTCCCCTCAGCTACTCGCCCAAGCCTTCCCCATTTCTCTTTCTCCCAAATACAGTCAGCTGATGTTCTGAAAGAGCTGCAAAATCTGGACCTTACAAATCAGCCGGGCTAGATAATCTGGACCCTTTCTTTCTAAAACTATTTGCTGAAATTGTTGCCACCCCTATTACTAGCCTTTTCAACCTCTCTTTCGTGTTGTCTGAGATTCCAAAAGATTGGAAAGCAGCTGCGGTCATCCCCCTCTTCAAAGGGGGGGACACTCTTGACCCAAACAGCTACAGACCTATATCTATCCTACCCTGCCTTTCTAAGGTCTTCGAAAGCCAAGTCAACAAACAGATTACAGACCATTTCGAATCCCACCATACCTTCTCCGCTATGCAATCTGGTTTCAGAGCTGGTCATGGGTGCACCTCTGCCACGCTCAAGGTCATAAACGATATCTTAACTGCCATCGATAAGAAACAATACTGTGCAGCTGTATTCATTGACCTGGCCAAGGCTTTTGACTCTGTCAATCACCACATCCTCATCGGCAGACTCGACTGCCTTGGTTTCTCTAATGATTGCCTCGCCTGGTTCACCAACTACTTCTCTGATCGAGTTCAGTGTGTCAAATCGGAGGGTCTGTTGTCCGGGCCTCTGGCAGTCTCTATGGGGGTGCCACAGGGTTCAATTCTTGGACCGACTCTCTTCTCTGTATACATCAATGATGTCGCTCTTGCTGCTGGTGAGTCTCTGATCCACCTCTACGCAGACAACACTATTCTGTATACTTCTGGCCCTTCTTTTGACACTGTGTTAACAACCCTCCAGGCGAGCTTCAATGCCATACAACTCTCCTTCCGTGGCCTCCAATTGCTCTTAAATACAAGTAAAACTAAATGCATGCTCTTCAACCGATTGCTGCCTGCATCTGCCCGCCTGTCCAACATCACTACTCTGGACGGCTCTGACTTAGAATATGTGCACAACTACAAATACCTAGGTGTCTGGTTAGACTGTAAACTCTCCTTCCAGACTCACATCAAACATCTCCAATCCAAAGTTAAATCTAGAATTGGCTTCCTATTCCGTAACAAAGCATCCTTCACTCATGCTGCCAAACATACCCTTGTAAAACTGACCATCCTACCAATCCTAGACTTCGGTGATGTCATTTACAAAATAGCCTCCAAAACCCTACTCAATAAATTGAATGCAGTCTATCACAGTGCCATCCGTTTTGTCACCAAAGCCCCATATACTACCCACCACTGCGACCTGTACACTCTCGTTGGCTGACCCTCGCTTCATACTCGTCGCCAAACCCACTGGCTCCAGGTCATCTACAAGACCCTGCTAGGTAAAGTCCCCCCTTATCTCAGCTCGCTGGTCACCATAGCAGCACCTACCTGTAGCACGCACTCCAGCATGGTATATCTCTCTGGTCACCCCCAAAACCAATTCTTCCTTTGGCCACCTCTCCTTCCAGTTCTCTGCTGCCAATGACTGGAACAAACTACAAAAATCTCTGAAACTGGAAACACTTATCTCCCTCACTAGCTTTAAGCACCAGCTGTCAGAGCAGCTCATAGATTACTGCACCTGTACATAGCCCATCTATAATTTAGCCCAAACAACTACCTCTTTACCTACTGTATTTATTTATTTATTTTGCTCCTTTGCACCCCATTATTTCTATCTCTACTTTGCACATTCTTCCACTGCAAACCAACCATTCCAGTGTTTTTACTTGCTATATTGTATTTACTTCGGCACCATGGCCTTTTTATATTTTTATTTATTTATATATTTTGTTTGCCTTCACCTCCCTTATCTCACCTCACTTGCTCACATTGTATATAGACTTATTTTTCACTGTATTATTGACTGTATGTTTGTTTTACTCCATGTGTAACTATGTGTGGTTGTATGTGTCGAACTGCTTTGCTTTATCTTGGCCAGGTAGCAATTGTAAATGAGAACGTGTTCTCAACTTGCCTACCTGGATAAATAAAGGTGAAATAAAAAATAAAATAAAAAAATGAATGTGTGTATATGGATGAGTATGTATGGATGTGTGTATATATGGATGTGTGTGTATGGATGTGTGTGTATGGATGTGTGTGTATGGATGTGTGTGTATGGATGTGTGTGTATATGGATGTGTGTGTATATGGATGTGTGTGTATGGATGTGTGTGTATGGATGTGTGTGTATGGATGTGTGTGTATATGGATGTGTGTGTATATGGATGTGTGTGTATGGATGTGTGTGTATGGATGTGTGTGTATGGATGTGTGTGTATGGATGTGTGTGTATATGGATGTGTGTGTATGGATGTGTGTGTATATGGATGTGTGTGCATGGATGTGTGTATGGATGTGTGTGTGTATGGATGTGTGTGCATGGATGTGTGTATATGGATGTGTGTATATGGATGTGTGTATATGGATGTGTGTATATGGATGTGTGTGCATGGATGTGTGTATATGGATGTGTGTATATGGATGTGTGTGTATGGATGTGTGTATATGGATGCGTGTGCATGGATGTGTGTATATGGATGTGTGTATATGGATGTGTGTATATGGATGTGTGTATATGGATGTGTGTGTATGGATGTGTGTGTATATGGATGAGTGTATATGGATGTGTGTGTATGGATGTGTGTGTATATGGATGTGTGTGTATATGGATGTGTGTGTATGGATGTGTGTATATGGATGTGTGTGCATGGATGTGTGTATATGGATGTGTGTATATGGATGTGTGTATATGGATGTGTGTATATGGATGTGTGTGTATGGATGTGTGTGTATATGGATGTGTGTATATGGATGTGTGTGTATGGATGTGTGTGTATATGGATGTGTGTGTATGGATGTGTGTGTATGGATGTGTGTGTATATGGATGTGTGTGTATATGGATGTGTGTGTATATGGATGTGTGTGTATGGATGTGTGTGTTTATAGATGTGTGTGTATAGATGTGTGTGTATATGGATGTGTGTATATGGATGTGTGTATATGGATGTGTGTGTATATGGATGTGTGTGTATGGATGTGTGTGTATATGGATGTGTGTATATGGATGTGTGTATATGGATGTGTGTGTATATGGATGTGTGTGTATATGGATGTGTGTGTATATGGATGTGTGTGTATATGGATGTGTGTATATGGATGTGTGTGTATGGATGTGTGTGTATGGATGTGTGTGTATATGGATGTGTGTGTATGGATGCGTGTGTATATGGATGTGTGTGTATGGATGTGTGTGTATATGGATGTGTGTGTATGGATGTGTGTATATGGATGTGTGTGTATGGATGTGTGTATATGGATGTGTGTGTATATGGATGTGTGTGTATATGGATGTGTGTGTATGGATGTGTGTATATGGATGTGTGTATATATGGATGTGTGTGTATATGGATGTGTGTGTATATGGATGTGTGTATATGGATGTGTGTATATGGATGTGTGTATATATGGATGTGTGTGTATATGGATGTGTGTATATGGATGTGTGTATGGATGTGTGTATATGGATGTGTGTGTATGGATGTGTGTATGGATGTGTGTATATGGATGTGTGTATATGGATGTGTGTATATGGATGTGTGTGTATATGGATGTGTGTATATGGATGTGTGTATATGGATGTGTGTGTATATGGATGTGTGTATATGGATGTGTGTATATGGATGTGTGTGTATGGATGTGTGTGTATGGATGTGTGTGTATGGATGTGTGTGTATGGATGTGTGTGTATATGGATGTGTGTGTATGGATGTGTGTGTATATGGATGTGTGTGCATGGATGTGTGTATGGATGTGTGTGTGTATGGATGTGTGTGCATGGATGTATGTATATGGATGTGTGTATATGGATGCGTGTGCATGGATGTGTGTATATGGATGTGTGTATATGGATGTGTGTATATGGATGTGTGTGTATGGATGTGTGTGCATGGATGTGTGTATATGGATGTGTGTATATGGATGTGTGTGTATGGATGTGTGTGTATGGATGTGTGTGTATATGGATGTGTGTATATGGATGTGTGTATATGGATGCGTGTGTATGGATGTGTGTATATGGATGTGTGTGTATATGGATGTGTGTGTATGGATGTGTGTGTATATGGATGTGTGTATATGGATGTGTGTGTATGGATGTGTGTGTATATGGATGTGTGTGTATGGATGTGTGTGTATGGATGTGTGTGTATATGGATGTTTGTGTATATGGATGTGTGTGTATATGGATGTGTGTGTATGGATGTGTGTGTTTATAGATGTGTGTGTATAGATGTGTGTGTATATGGATGTGTGTATATGGATGTGTGTATATGGATGTGTGTGTATATGGATGTGTGTGTATGGATGTGTGTGTATATGGATGTGTGTATATGGATGTGTGTATATGGATGTGTGTGTATATGGATGTGTGTGTATATGGATGTGTGTGTATATGGATGTGTGTGTATATGGATGTGTGTATATGGATGTGTGTGTATGGATGTGTGTGTATGGATGTGTGTGTATATGGATGTGTGTGTATGGATGCGTGTGTATATGGATGTGTGTGTATGGATGTGTGTGTATATGGATGTGTGTGTATGGATGTGTGTATATGGATGTGTGTGTATGGATGTGTGTATATGGATGTGTGTGTATATGGATGTGTGTGTATATGGATGTGTGTATATGGATGCGTGTGTATGGATGTGTGTATATGGATGTGTGTATATGGATGTGTGTATATGGATGTGTGTATGGATGTGTGTGTATGGATGTGTGTATATGGATGTGTGTATGGATGTGTGTGTATGGATGTGTGTGTATATGGATGTGTGTATATGGATGTGTGTGTATGGATGTGTGTATGGATGTGTGTATATGGATGTGTGTATATGGATGTGTGTATATGGATGTGTGTATATGGATGTGTGTATATGGATGTGTGTATATGGATGTGTGTACATGGATGTGTGTATATATGGATGTGTGTGTATATGGATGTGTGTGTATATGGATGTGTGTATATGGATGTGTGTATATGGATGTGTGTATATGGATGTGTGTGTATATGGATGTGTGTATATGGATGTGTGTATATGAATGTGTGTGTATATGGATGTGTGTGTATATGGATGTGTGTATATGGATGTGTGTATATGGATGTGTGTATATGGATGTGTGTATATGGATGTGTGTATATGGATGTGTGTATATGGATGTGTGTGTATGGATGTGTGTATATGGATGTGTGTATATGGATGTGTGTGTATATGGATGTGTGTATATGGATGTGTGTATATGGATGTGTGTATATATGGATGTGTGTGTATGGATGTGTGTATATGGATGTGTGTATATGGATGTGTGTGTATGGATGTGTGTATATGGATGTGTGTGTATGGATGTGTGTATATGGATGTGTGTGTATGGATGTGTGTATATGGATGTGTGTGTATGGATGTGTGTATATGGATGTGTGTATGGATGTGTGTGTATATGGATGTGTGTGTATATGGATGTGTGTGTATGGATGTGTGTATATGGATGTGTGTGTATATGGATGTGTGTATGGATGTGTGTGTATATGGATGTGTGTATGGATGTGTGTGTATATGGATGTGTGTGTATATGGATGTGTATATGGATGTGTGTGTATATGGATGTGTGTATGGATGTGTGTGTATATGGATGTGTGTGTATATGGATGTGTGTATATGGATGTGTGTATATGGATGTGTGTATGGATGTGTGTGTATGAATGTGTGTGTATATGGATGTGTGTGTATGGATGTGTGTATATGGATGTGTGTGTATGAATGTGTGTGTATGAATGTGTGTATATGGATGTGTGTATATGAATGTGTGTGTATGAATGTGTGTATATGGATGTGTGTATATGGATGTGTGTGTATATGGATGTGTGTATATGGATGTGTGTGTATATGGATGTGTGTATATGGATGTGTGTGTATATGGATGTGTGTGTATATGGATGTGTGTGTATATGGATGTGTGTATATGGATGTGTGTATATGGATGTGTGTATATGAATGTGTGTATATGGATGTGTGTATATGGATGTGTGTATATGGATGTGTGTGTATATGGATGTGTGTATATGGATGTGTGTATATGGATGTGTGTGTATATGGATGTGTGTATATGGATGTGTGTATATGGATGTGTGTGTATATGGATGTGTGTATATGGATGTGTGTATATGGATGTGTGTGTATATGGATGTGTGTATATGGATGTGTGTATATGGATGTGTGTATATGGATGTGTGTGTGTATATGGATGTGTGTGTATGGATGTGTGTGTATATGGATGTGTGTGTATATGGATGTGTGTAAATGGATGTGTGTGTATGGATCAATCAATCAATTTTATTTTATATAGCCCTTCGTACATCAGATAATATCTCGAAGTGCTGTACAGAAACCCAGCCTAAAACCCCAAACAGCTAGAATGCAGGTGTAGAAGCACGGTGGCTAGGAAAAACTCCCTAGAAAGGCCAAAACCTAGGAAGAAACCTAGAGAGGAACCAGGCTATGAGGGGTGGCCAGTCCTCTTCTGGCTGTGCCGGGTGGAGATTATAACAGAACTATGCCAAGATGTTCAAAAATGTTCATAAGTGACAAGCATGGTCAAATAATAATCATGAATAATTTTCAGTTGGCTTTTCATAGCTGATCATTAAGAGTTGAAAAACAACAGGTCTGGGACAGGTGGCGGTTCCATAACCGCAGGCAGAACAGCTGAAACTGGAATAGCAGCAAGGCCAGGCGGACTGGGGACAGCAAGGAGTCACCACGGGCGGCAGTCCCGACGCATGGTCCTAGGGCCCAGGTCCTCCGAGAGAAAGAAAGAGAGAAGGAGAAAATTAGAGAGAGCCAAGATTTTCAAAATGTTCATAAATGACAAGCATGGTCAAATAATAATCAGGAATAAATCTCAGTTGGCTTTTCATAGCCGATCATTAAGAGTTGAAAACAGCATCTCTGGGACAGGTAGGGTTCCATAACCGCAGGCAGAAGAGTTGAAACTGGAATAGCAGCAAGGCCGGGCGGACTGGGGGCAGCAAGGAGTCACCACGGCCGGTAGTCCCGACGTATGGTCCTAGGGCTCAGGTCCTCCGAGAGAAAGAGAGAAGGAGAAAATTAGAGAGAGCCAAGATTTTCAAAATGTTCATAAATGACAAGCATGGTCAAATAATAATCAGGAATAAATCTCAGTTGGCTTTTCATAGCCGATCATTAAGAGTTGAAAACAGCAGGTCTGGGACAGGTAGGGGTTTCGTAACCGCAGGCAGAAACAGTTGAAACTGGAATAGCAGCAAGGCCGGGCAGACTGGGGACAGCAAGGTGTCAGCATGCCCGGTAGTCCTGACGTATGGTCCTAGGGCTCAGGTTCTCAGAAAGAAAGAGAGAACGAGAGAATTAGAGAGAGCATACTTAAATTCACACAGGACACTGGATAAGACAGGAGAAGTACTCCAGGTATAACCAACTGACCCTAGCCCCCCGACACATAAACTACTGCAGCATAAATACTGGAGGCTGAGACAGGAGCGGTCAGGAGACACTGTGGCCCCATCCGAAGAAACCCCCGGACAGGGCCAAACAGGAAGGAAATAACCCCACCCACTCTGCCAAAGCACAGCCCCCACACCACTAGAGGGATATCCTCAACCACCAACTTACAATCCTGAGACAAGGCCGAGTATAGCCCACAAAGGTCTCCACCACAGCACAACCAAGGGGGGGCGCCAACCCAGACAGGAAGTTCACGTCAGTAACTCAACCCACTCAAGTGACGCACCCCTCCTAGGGACAGCATGAAAGAGCACCAGCAAGCCAGTGACTCAGCCCCAGTAACAGGGCTAGAGGCAGAGAATCCCAGTGGAGAGAGGGGAACCGGCCCTGGAGAGACAGCAAGGGCGGTTCGTTGCTCCAGAGCCTTTCCGTTCACCTTCACACTCCTGGGCCAGACTACACTCAATCATATGACCTACTGAAGAGATAAGTCTTCAGTAAAGACTTAAAGGTTGAGACCGAGTCTGCGTCTCTCACATGGGTAGGCAGACTGTTCCATAAAAATGGAGATCTATAGGAGAAAGCCCTGCCTCCAGCTGTTTGCTTAGAAATTTTAGGGACATGTAGGAGGCCTGCGTCTTGTGACCGTAGCGTACGTGTAGGTATGTACGGCAGGACCAACTCGGAAAGATAGGTAGGAGCAAGCCCATGTAACGCTTTATAGGTTAACAGTAAAACCTTGAAATCAGCCCTTGCCTTAACAGGAAGCCAGTGTAGGGAAGCTAGCACTGGAGTAATATGATCAAATTTCTTGGTTCTAGTCAGGATTCTAGCAGCCGTATTTAGCACTAACTGAAGTTTATTTAGTGCTTTATCCGGGTAGCCGGAAAGTAGAGCATTGCAGTAGTCTAACCTAGAAGTAACAAATGCATGGATTAATTTTTCTGCATCATTTTTGGACAGAAAATTTCTGATTTTTGCAATGTTACGTAGATGGAAAAAAGCTGTCCTTGAAACAGTCTTGATATGTTCGTCAAAAGAGAGATCAGGGTCAAGAGTAACGCCGAGGTCCTTCACAGTTTTATTTGAGACGACTTTACAACCATCAAGATGAATTGTCAGATTTAACAGAAGATCTCTTTGTTTCTTGGGACCTAGAACAAGCATCTCTGTTTTGTCCGAGTTTAAAAGTAGAAAGTTTTCAGCCATCCACTTCCTTATGTCTGAAACACAGGCTTCTAGCGAGGGCAATTTTGGGGCTTCACCATGTTTCATTGAAATGTACAGCTGTGTGTCATCCGCATAGCAGTGAAAGTTAACATTATGTTTTCGAATGACATCCCCAAGAGGTAAAATATATAGTGAAAACAGTAGTGGTCCTAAAACGGAACCTTGAGGAACACCGAAATGTACAGTTGATTTGTCAGAGAACAAACCATTCACAGAGACAAACTGATATCTTTCCGACAGGTAAGATCTAAACCAGGCCAGAACTTGTCCGTGTAGACCAATTTGGGTTTCCAGTCTCTCCAAAAGAATGTGGTGATCGATGGTGTCAAAGGCAGCACTAAGGTCTAGTAGCACGAGGACAGATGCAGAGCCTCGGTCTGACGCCATTAAAAGGTCATTTACCACCTTCACAAGTGCAGTCTCAGTGCTATGATGGGGTCTAAAACCAGACTGAAGCATTTCGTATACATTGTTTGTCTTCAGAAAGGCAGTGAGTTGCTGCGCAACAGCTTTTTCTAAAATTTTTGAGAGGAATGGAAGATTCGATATAGGCCGATAGTTTTTTATATTTTCCAGGTCAAGGTTTGGCTTTTTCAAGAGAGGCTTTATCACTGCCACTTTTAGTGAGTTTGGTACACATCCGGTGGATAGAGAGCTGTTTATTATGTTCAACATAGGAGGGCCAAGCACAGGAAGCAGCTCCTTCAGCAGTTTAGTAGGAATAGGATCCAGTATGCAGCTTGAAGGTTTAGAGGCCATGATTATTTTCATCATTGTGTCAAGAGATATAGTACTAAAACACTTAAGTGTCTCTCCCGATCCCAGGCCCTCGCAGAGCTGTGCAGATCCAGGACAGCTAAGCCCTGGAGGAATACGCAGATTCAAAGAGGAGTCCGTAATTTGCTTTCTAATGGTCATGATCTTTTCCTCAAAGAAGTTCATGAATTTATTACTGCTGAAGTGAAAGCCATCCTCTCTTGGGGAATGCTGCTTTTTAGTTAGCTTTGCAACAGTATCAAAAAGAAATTTTGGATTGTTCTTATTTTCCTCGATTAAGTTGGAAAAGTAGGATGATCGAGCAGCAGTGAGGGCTCTTCGGTACTGCACGGTACTGTCTTTCCAAGCTAGTCGGAAGACTTCCAGTTTTGTGTGGCGCCATTTCCGTTCCAATTTCCTGGAAGCTTGCTTCAAAGCTCGGGTATTTTCTGTATACCAGGGAGCTAGTTTCTTATGACAAATGTTTTTCGTTTTTAGGGGTGCAACTGCATCTAGGGTATTGCGCAAGGTTAAATTGAGTTCCTCAGTTAAGTGGTTAACTGATTTTTGTCCTCTGACGTCCTTGGGTAGGCAGAAGGAGTCTGAAAGGGCATCAAGGAATTTTTGTGTTGTCTGAGAATTTATAGCACGACTTTTGATGCTCCTTGGTTGGGGTCTGAGCAGATTATTTGTTGCGATTGCAAACTTAATAAAATGGTGGTCCGATAGTCCAGGATTATGTGGAAAAACATTAAGATCTACAACATTTATTCCATGGGACAAAACTAGGTCCAGAGTATGACTGTGGCAGTGAGTAGGTCCAGAGACATGTTGGACAAAACCCACTGAGTCGATGATGGCTCCGAAAGACTTTTGGAGTGGGTCTGTGGACTTCTCCATGTGAATATTAAAATCACCAAAAATTAGAATATGATCTGCTATGACTACAAGGTCTGATAGGAATTCAGGAAACTCAGAGAGGAACGCTGTATATGGCCCAGGAGGCCTGTAAACAGTAGCTATAAAAAGTGATTGAGTAGGCTGCATAGATTTCATGACTAGAAGCTCAAACGACGAAAACGCCATTTTTTTTTTTGTAAATTGAAATTTGCTATCGTAGATGTTAGCAACACCTCCGCCTTTGCGGGATGCACGGGGGATATGGTCACTAGTGTAACCAGGAGGTGAGGCCTCATTTAACACAGTAAATTCATCAGGCTTAAGCCATGTTTCAGTCAGGCCAATCACATCAAGATTATGATCAGTGATTAGTTCATTGACTATGACTGCCTTTGAAGTGAGGGATCTAACATTAAGTAACCCTATTTTGAGATGTGAGGTATCACGATCTCTTTCAATAATGTCAGGAATGGAGGAGGTCTTTATCCTAATAAGATTGCTAAGGCGAACACCGCCATGTTTAGTTTTGCCCAACCTAGGTCGAGGCACAGACACAGTCTCAATGGGTATGGCTGAGCTGACTACACTGACTGTGCTATTGGCAGACTCCACTAAGCTGGCAGGTTGGCTAACAGCCTGCTGCCTGGCCTACACCCTATTTCATTGTGGGGCTAAAGGAGTTAGAGCCCTATCTATGTTGGTAGATAAGATGAGAGCACCCCTCCAGGTAGGATGGAGTCCGTCACTCCTTAGCAGGTCAGGCTTGGTCCTGTTTGTGAGTGAGTCCCAGAAAGAGGGCCAATTATCTACAAATTCTATCTTTTGGGAGGGGCAGAAAACAGTTTTCAACCAGCGATTGAGTGCTGAGACTCTGCTGTAGAGCTCGTCACTCCCCCTAACTGGGAGGGGGCCAGAGACAATTACTCGATGCCGACACATCTTTCTAGCTGATTTACACGCTGAAGCTATGTTGCACTTGGTGACCTCTGACTGTTTCATCCTAACATCGTTGGTGCCGACGTGGATAACAATATCTCTATACTCTCTACACTCGCCAGATTTAGCTTTAGCCAGCACCATCTTAAGATTAGCCTTAACGTCGGTAGCCCTGCCCCCTGGTAAACAGTGTATGATCGCTGGGTGATTCGTTTTAAGTCTAATACTGCGGGTAATGGAGTCGCCAATGACTAGGGTTTTCAATTTGTCAGAGCTAACGGTGGGAGCCTTCGGCGTCTCAGACCCCGTAACGGGAGGAGTAGAGACAAGAGAAGACTCAGACTCAGACTCCGACTCGCTACATAATGGGGAAAACCGGTTGAAAGTTTCTGTCGGCTGAATGAGCGACACCGGTTGAGCATTCCAACAGCATTTCCCTCCAGAAGCCATGAGAAAGTTGTCCGGCTGCGGGGACTGTGCGGGGGATTTATACTAACGTTACTATCTGTACTTACTGGTGGCACAGACGCTGTTTCTTCCTTTCCTACACTGAAATTACCCTTGCCTAACGATTGCGTCTGAAGCTGGGCTTGCAGCACAGCTATTTTCGCTGTAAGGCGATCGTTCTCCTGTATATTATGAGTACAGCGACTGCAATTAGAAGACATCATGTTAATGTTACTACTTAGCTTCGGCTGTTGAAGGTGTTGACGAACCATGTCCAGATAAAGCGTCCGGAGTGAAAAAGTTGAATGAGGGAAAAAAGTTGCGATGGAAAAACTAAAAATATAAACGGTAATTAGAAACAGAAACAAAACAAAAAACGTAAAGTTGTCAGCTAGCAAAGTAAAGTAAAGTTGGCAGCAAAACGCACAGCAACAAAACGCACAGCAACACGTCTGCAGATTCAACAGGAAGTGACACGACAGGAAGTCCTGTGTGGATGTGTGTGTATATGGATGTGTGTGTATGGATGCGTGTGTATATGGATGTGTGTATATGGATGTGTGTGTATATGGATGTGTGTGTATATGGATGTGTGTATATGGATGTGTGTGTATATGGATGTGTGTGTATATGGATGTGTGTGTATATGGATGTGTGTGTATATGGATGTGTGTGTATATGGATGTGTGTGTATATGGATGTGTGTGTATGAATGTGTGTATATGGATGTGTGTGTATATGGATGTGTGTATATGGATGTGTATATGGATGTGTGTATATGGATGTGTGTGTATGAATGTGTGTGTATGAATGTGTGTATATGGATGTGTGTGTATGAATGTGTGTGTATGAATGTGTGTATATGGATGTGTGTGTATGAATGTGTGTGTATGAATGTGTGTATATGGATGTGTGTGTATATGGATGTGTGTGTATATGGATGTGTGTATGGACGTGTGTATATGGACGTGTGTATATGGATGTGTGTATATGGATGTGTGTGTATATGGATGCGTGTGTATATGGATGTGTGTGTGTGTGTGTGTATGGATGTGTGTGTGTGTGTATGGATGTGTGTGTATGGATGTGTGTGTATATGGATGCGTGTGTGTATGGATGTGTGTGTGTGTGTGTATGGATGTGTGTGTATGGATGCGTGTGTGTGTGCATGGATGTGTGTGTATATGGATGTGTGTGTATATGGATGTGTGTGTATGGATGTGTGTGTATGAATGTGTGTGTATGAATGTGTGTATATGGATGTGTGTGTATATGGATGTGTGTATATGGATGTGTATATGGATGTGTGTGTATGAATGTGTGTGTATGAATGTGTGTATATGGATGTGTGTATATGGATGTGTGTGTATATGGATGTGTGTATATGGATGTGTGTATATGGATGTGTGTATATGGATGTGTGTATATGGATGTGTGTATATGGATGTGTGTATATGGATGTGTGTGTATATGGATGTGTGTGTATGGATGTGTGTGTATGGATGTGTGTATATGGATGTGTGTATATGGATGTGTGTATATGGATGTGTGTGTATATGGATGTGTGTGTATGGATGTGTGTGTATGGATGTGTGTATATATGGATGTGTGTGTATGGATGTGTGTATATGGATGTGTGTATATGGATGTGTGTATATGAATGTGTGTGTGTATGAATGTGTGTGTATATGGATGTGTGTATATGGATGTGTGTATATGGATGTGTGTATATGGATGTGTGTATATGGATGTGTGTATATGGATGTGTGTATATGGATGTGTGTGTGTATGAATGTGTGTGTATATGGATGTGTGTGTATATGGATGTGTGTATATGGATGTGTGTGTGTATGAATGTGTGTGTATATGGATGTGTGTATATGGATGTGTGTATATGGATGTGTGTGTATATGAATGTGTGTGTATGGATGTGTGTGTATATGGATGCGTGTGTATATGGATGTGTGTGTGTGTGTGTGTATGGATGTGTGTGTGTGTGTATGGATGTGTGTGTATGGATGTGTGTGTATATGGATGCGTGTGTGTATGGATGTGTGTGTGTGTGTGTGTATGGATGTGTGTGTATGGATGCGTGTGTGTGTGTGCATGGATGCGTGTGTATGTGGATGTGTGTGTGTGTATGGATGTCTGTGTATGGATGTGTGTGTATGCATGTGTGTGTGTATGGATGTGTGTGTGAATGGATGTGTGTGTATGGATGTGTGTGTATGGATGCGTGTGTGTGTGCATGGATGCGTGTGTATATGGATGTGTGTGTGTGTATGGATGTCTGTGTATGGATGTGTGTGTGTATGGATGTGTGTGTGTATGGATGTGTGTGTATATGGATGTGTGTGTATATGGATGTGTGTGTGTGTGTGTATGGATGTGTGTGTGTGTGTGTATGGATGTGTGTGTGTATGGATGTGTGTGTATGGATGCGTGTGTATATGGATGCGTGTGTGTGTGTGTATGGATGTGTGTGTGTGTGTGTGTGTGTGTATGGATGTGTGTGTATGGATGTGTGTGTATATGGATGCGTGTGTGTATGGATGTGTGTGTGTGTGTGTATGGATGTGTGTGTATGGATGCGTGTGTGTGTGCATGGATGCGTGTGTATATGGATGTGTGTGTGTGTATGGATGTCTGTGTATGGATGTGTGTGTATGCATGTGTGTGTGTATGGATGTGTGTGTGAATGGATGTGTGTGTGTGTGTGTATGGATGTGTGTGTATGGATGCGTGTGTGTATGGATGTGTGTGTATGGATGTGTGTGTGTGTGTGTATGGATGTGTGTGTGCATGGATGTGTGTGTATGGATGTGTGTATATGAATGTGTGTGTATGGATAAGTGTATGGACGTGTGTGTATATGGATGTGTTTGTATATGAATGTGTGTGTATGAATGTGTGTATATGGATGCGTGTGTATATGGATGTGTGTGTGTGTGTATGGATGTGTGTGTGTGTGTATGGATGTGTGTGTATGGATGTGTGTGTGTATGGATGTGTGTGTATGGATGCGTGTGTATATGGATGTGTGTGTATGGATGTGTGTATATGAATGTGTGTGTATATGGATGTGTGTGTATGGATGTGTGTATATGGATGTGTGTGTGTATGAATGTGTGTATATGGATGTGTGTGTATATGGATGTGTGTATATGGATGTGTGTGTATGGATGTGTGTGTATGGATGTGTGTATATGGATGTGTGTGTATATGGATGTGTGTGTATATGGATGTGTGTGTATGGATGTGTGTGTATATGGATGTGTGTATATGGATGTGTGTGTATATGGATGTGTGTGTATATGGATGTGTGTGTATATGGATGTGTGTGTATATGGATGTGTGTGTATATGGATGTGTGTGTATGGATGTGTGTGTATATGGATGTGTGTATATGGATGTGTGTGTATATGGATGTGTGTGTATATGGATGTGTGTGTATATGGATGTGTGTGTATGGATGTGTGTATATGGATGTGTGTGTATATGGATGTGTGTGTATATGGATGTGTGTGTATGAATGTGTGTATATGGATGTGTGTGTATATGGATGTGTGTATATGGATGTGTGTGTATGGATGTGTGTGTATGGATGTGTGTATATGGATGTGTGTGTATATGGATGTGTGTGTATATGGATGTGTGTGTATGGATGTGTGTGTATATGGATGTGTGTATATGGATGTGTGTGTGTATGGATGTGTGTATATGGATGTGTGTATATGGATGTGTGTACATGGATGTGTGTGTATGGATGTGTGTATATGGATGTGTGTGTATATGGATGTGTGTGTATATGGATGGGTGTATATGGATGTGTGTGTATATGGATGTGTGTGTATGGATGTGTGTGTATATGGATGTGTGTATATGGATGTGTGTATATGGATGTGTGTATATGGATGTGTGTATATGAATGTGTGTGTATGGATGTGTGTATATGGATGTGTGTGTATATGGATGTGTGTATATGGATGTGTGTATATGGATGTGTGTATATGGATGTGTGTATATGGATGTGTGTGTATATGGATGTGTGTGTATATGAATGTGTGTATATGGATGTGTGTATATGGATGGGTGTGTATGGATGTGTGTGTATATGGATGGGTGTATATGGATGTGTGTGTATATGGATGTGTGTGTATGGATGTGTGTGTATATGGATGTGTGTATATGGATGTGTGTATATGGATGTGTGTGTATATGGATGTGTGTATATGGATGTGTGTATATGGATGTGTGTATATGGATGTGTGTATATGGATGTGTGTGTATATGGATGTGTGTATATGGATGTGTGTATATGGATGTGTGTATATGGATGTGTGTATATGGATGTGTGTATATGGATGTGTGTATATGGATGTGTGTATATGAATGTGTGTATATGGATGTGTGTGTATGGATGTGTGTGTATGGATGTGTGTATATGGATGTGTGTGTATGGATGCGTGTATATGGATGTGTGTGTATGGATGTGTGTGTATGGATGTGTGTGTATGGATGTGTGTGTATGGATGTGTGTATATGGATGTGTGTGTATGGATGTGTGTATATGGATGTGTGTGTATGAATGTGTGTATATGGATGTGTGTATATGGATGTGTGTATATGGATGTGTGTGTATATGGATGTGTGTATATGGATGTGTGTATATGAATGTGTGTATATGGATGTGTGTATATGGATGTGTGTATATGGATGTGTGTATATGGATGTGTGTATATGGATGTGTGTATATGGATGTGTGTATATGAATGTGTGTATATGGATGTGTGTATATGGATGTGTGTGTATATGGATGTGTGTATATGGATGTGTGTATATGAATGTGTGTATATGGATGTGTGTATATGGATGTGTGTATATGGATGTGTGTATATGGATGTGTGTATATGGATGTGTGTATATGGATGTGTGTATATGGATGTGTGTGTATATGGATGTGTGTATATGGATGTGTGTGTATATGGATGTGTGTATATGGATGTGTGTATATGGATGTGTGTGTATGGATGCGTGTGTATATGGATGTGTGTATATGGATGTGTGTGTATATGGATGTGTGTATATGAATGTGTGTGTATATGGATGTGTGTATATGGATGTGTGTATATGGATGTGTGTATATGGATGTGTGTATATATGGATGTGTGTATATGGATGTGTGTATATGGATGTGTGTATATGGATGTGTGTATATGGATGTGTGTGTATGGATGTGTGTATATGGATGTGTGTATATGGATGTGTGTGTATGGATGTGTGTGTATGGATGTGTGTATATGGATGTGTGTATATGGATGTGTGTATATGGATGTGTGTGTATGGATGCGTGTGTATATGGATGTGTGTATATGGATGTGTGTGTGTATGGATGTGTGTGTGTGTGTGTATGGATGTGTGTGTATGGATGTGTGTGTGTGTGCATGGATGCGTGTGTATATGGATGTGTGTGTGTGTGTGTATGGATGTGTGTGTGTGTGTGTATGGATATGTGTGTGTGTGTGTATGGATGTGTGTGTGTGTGTGTATGGATGTGTGTGTATGGATGTGTGTGTATGGATGCGTGTGTATATGGATGTGTGTGTGTATGGATGCGTGTGTATATGGATGTGTGTGTGTGTGTGTATGGATGTGTGTGTATGGATGTGTGTGTATATGGATGCGTGTGTGTATGGATGTGTGTGTGTGTGTGTATGGATGTGTGTGTATATGGATGCGTGTGTGTATGGATGTGTGTGTGCGTGTGTATGGATGTGTGTGTATGGATGCGTGTGTGTGTGCATGGATGCGTGTGTATATGGATGTGTGTGTGTGTATGGATGTCTGTGTATGGATGTGTGTGTATGCATGTGTGTGTGTATGGATGTGTGTGTGAATGGATGTGTGTGTGTGTGTGTGTATGGATGTGTGTGTATGGATGCGTGTGTGTATGGATGTGTGTGTATGGACGTGTGTGTATGGATGCGTGTGTGTGTATGTGTGTGTATGGATGCGTGTGTATATGGATGTGTGTGTATATGGATGTGTGTGTGTGTGTGTATGGATGTGTGTGTATGGATGCGTGTGTGTGTATGTGTGTGTATGGATGCGTGTGTATATGGATGTGTGTGTATATGGATGTGTGTGTGTGTGTGTATGGATGTGTGTGTATGGATGCGTGTGTGTGTGCATGGATGCGTGTGTATATGGATGTGTGTGTGTGTATGGATGTCTGTGTATGGATGTCACGGTAGATCAAATTAGCCCACAAACACACATTTTCTATCAAACAAAATTTCCTCTCTTGCAATGAATAACGTATTGAGCTTTAAGGACTCACCTAAGGACATCTCTGAACTAGTGATCGATACAGTTAATAATTACAGGTAGCGTACGTCCCCAGTAGCAATTCCCTACATAATGTACTACTTTTGACCAGAGTCCTATAGTGCACTATATAAGGAATAGGGTGCCATTTGGGATTCATCCATACAGACGTCATTGGGAAGAAGGAGGGGTGTCAGTGGGAAGGAGGAGGGGTGTCAGTGGGAAGAAGGAGGGGTGTCAGTGGGAAGGAGGAGGGGTGTCAGTGGGAAGAAGGAGGGGTGTCAGTGGGAAGAAGGAGGGGTGTCAGTGGGAAGAAGGAGGGGTGTCAGTGGGAAGAAGGAGGGGTGTCAGTGGGAAGAAGGAGGGGTGTCAGTAGGAAGAAGGAGGGGTGTCAGTGGGAAGAAGGAGGGGTGTCAGTGGGAAGAAGGAGGGGTGTCAGTGGGAAGAAGGAGGGGTATCAGTGGGAAGAAGGAGGGGTATCAGTGTGAAGAAGGAGGGGTGTCAGTGAGAAGAAGGAGGGGTGTCAGTGGGAAGAAGGAGGGGTGTCAGTGGGAAGAAGGAGGGGTGTCAGTGGGAAGGAGGAGGGGTGTCAGTGGGAAGAAGGAGGGGTGTCAGTGGAAGAAGGAGGGGTGTCAGTGGGAAGGAGGCGTGTCAGTGGGAAGAAGGAGGGGTGTCAGTGGGAAGGAGGAGGGGTGTCAGTGGGAAGAAGGAGGGGTGTCAGTGGGAAGAAGGAGGGGTGTCAGTGGGAAGAAGGAGGGGTGTCAGTGGGAAGAAGGGGGGGGGCAGTTGGAAGAAGGAGGGGTGTCAGTGGGAAGAAGGAGGGGTGTCAGTGGGAAGAAGGAGGGGTGTCAGTGGGAAGAAGGAGGGTGTCAGTGGGAAGAAGGAGGGGTGTCAGTGGATATCACAGCTCCAAGGTAATTCTCTATCAAAGTTTGCCAGCTCAATTAATAAAATATGACGTTTAAGGTTTTTTTTAAATGAAAAATATGATTGAATTGGGATTCCTGTGTGTCGGGTTAGTGGCAGAGAGAGGGGGGGTAGAGAAGGGAGAGAGAAGAGAGAGGAGGAGGCTACAGGCGTAGGACTACTGCTCAGTACTGTACACATTCTGACAGATCCAGAGTCAGCTACTGGAGGTGGTCCAGTGGAAAGGTAACAAGGCTCATAACCAGAAGGTTGCTGAGCGTGAAAACCCAGCAGCGTTGCAGTTCTTGACACAAACCAGTGCGCCTGGCACCTACTACTATACCCCGTTCAAAGGCACTTAAATATTTTGTTTTGCCAATTCACCCTCTGAATGGCACACATACACAATCCATGTCTCAATTGACTCAAGGCTTAAAAATCCTTCAACTTGTCTCCTCCTCTTCATCTACACTGATTGAAGTGGATTTAACAAGTGAAATCAGTAAGGGATCATAGATTTCACCTGGATTCACTTGGTCAGTCTGTCATGGAAAGAGCAGGTGTTCCTAATGTTTTGTAGTGTATCTCACTCTCTGTCTCTTTCTTCATCTCCTTCCACCACTCTCTCTCCTTTATCCCCTCCCTCTCTCTCTCTAACAAGCCCAGGCAATGCGGCTCAGAATGGTGTGAAATCGCCTCTTAACAGGCGGGAAATGGGCTCTGTTATTTTTGGAGCAGCGAGACATGGGAGACCATCGGACCATCATTCTCACTCTAATGGCCAGGTGATAGAGGCAGAGGGGGAAGACACACACACACACTAAGACACACTTAGGAATGAGAGGGTAATGAAGAGAGAAAGGGGGGGGGGGAGAAAGATAGAGAAAGAGAGGGGAAGAAAAGGAGAGAAAGGTAGAGAGAGGAAGAGAGACAGGAAGAAGAGAGACAGGAAGAAGAGAGACAGGAGGAAGACTGGGGAGAGGACAGGAGGCTAAGCTATGACTCAGATCCCAGTAGTATGATTTCCTTTGTTCCTTAAGGAGTAAATCTCAATTAGCTCCTCTCCACGTTAATAATCCCATTTGACCACAGAGATCCACACCTGACAATGAGTAGCAACCAAACCTGAGCCACAGCCCCACCAGGAAGCTGCAAGCGAAATGGGCCTGTGAAGAGTGTGTGTGTGTGTGTGTGTGTGTGTGTGTGTGTGTGTGTGTGTGTGTGTGTGTGTGTGTGTGTGTGTGTGTGTGTGTGTGTGTGTGTGTGTGTGTGTGTGTGCCACTCTAGAGCAGGAAGTGTCAACAGGAATCCCATCGTCTCCTGGAGGTGCATATCACCCTGAAACACATCCACAGGCTGTCTGGATCCCCCTACCACACACACAACATACAAATCACCCAAATAGTATGCATTTTACACAGTTAACGACAAAATAATTCCAGACTGTGCTATTTTTGTGCTTATTTATGATATTATAGTCGCCTTCTCATGATAAATACTCTTACAGCGAAAAAAACAAGGCCTAGTTAATTCATTTAGACCTCATTTTGAACATATTGATACAGGTTTGATTTGTAAAGTTCAAATAGAGTATAGTCTTGCACATCACGATTTCTCAACCATATATCGTCAATGTCAAATATCGCAGATACTCGATAGTATCATTTGTGGACCCAACCCTAAAACACACACACATCACTCGCTCTGTCTCGCTGACTCACACGCACGCACACAGAGACTGTGGATGATGTGGACCGAAGCATGGGTTTGTACCACAGGAGATTGTCGGCACCTTAATTAGGGAGGACGGGCTCATGGTAATGGCTGGAGCGGAATAAGTGCAAATACATAGCAAATACATCAAACACATGATTTCCATGTGTTTGATGCCATTCCATTTACTCTGTTTCACCCATTATTATGAGCCATCCTCGTCTCAGCAGCCTCCACTGGTTTGTACATAATTTCCTCTGACAGATCCAGAGCCTACCATGAACACGCAAAGTGCCAACCGCTCGGCACACACTATCTCATTTGCATCCATTTCCATTCATCATCAATGAATTTCCTTTCGTTCTAAAACAGTTGTAGCCCTTAAAATTGCAGATTTGTCCAATGATAAGCACCTAAATTAGAAGCAGTGGCTGTAAAGTGAAATGCTGTACATGACATCAGAGCTCAGGGTCTCGGCTTTACTGTATGGGATACATCTGACAGCGCTCCAAAAGGAGAGCACCAGTCAAATAAGATGTCCCTATCCCTCCCGCTAATTGGGCTACTTTTGCACATGTTTTGTTGTCAGAGAGAGGGGAATGCTGCAAATCAAGCGGACTCATTGCATTCTGGAACATGAGACGTTGAGGATTATAATAAATACCACTTTGATGGCATACAAGCTAACCAAAACACCTGTGAGTCCAAATGGGCACTTCACATTTACATATCATAAAACTCATGTAATATGTTTACGATCTCTCTGTTTGATGTACAGTTAGAAGGATGACATGTCATACCCTGAGTAGTTCTTAAAAGAATGAGTCTACGTTTAATATTTTTTGAAAGACACGCAGCCGTGGAACACCCACCTGAATGCCCTCATGACTCATTCTATGTGCACCAAAATGACTCTGTTTCTCTGAAGTGCCTTGTGAAAGCCTAACGCTGTAAGATCCTATTTTATAACTTATCTAGTCATGTTGGCAATACAATAAGCTTCCAAATGATGCCCACCTGACCCAGATTGTAACGATAACTTATACACGGGGTACTAGTACCGAGTCGATGAGCAGGGGTACGAGGTAATTGAGGCAGATACAGTATGTATACTGAACAATCATATAAACGCAACATGCAACATTTTCTAAGATTTTACTGAGTTACAGTTCATATATGTAAATCAGTCAATTAAAATAAGTGCATTAGGCCCTAATCTATGGATTTCACATGACTGGGAATACAGATATGCATCTGTTGGTCACAGATAATTTTTTTAAAGTATGGGCGTGGATCAGAAAACCAGTCAGTATCTGGTGTGATCACCATTTGCCTCATGCAGCGTGACACATCTCCTTCGCATAGAGTTAATCAGGCTGTTGATTGTGGCCTGTGGAATGTTGATCCAGAGCACGTTGATCCAGAGCATCCCAAACATGCTCAAGGGGTGACATGTCTGGTGATTATGCAGGCAATGGAAGAACTGGGACATTTTCAGCTTCAAGGAATTGTCTACAGATCCTTGCGACATGGGGCCGTTCATTATCATGCTGAAACATGTGGTGATGGTGTTGGATGAATGGAACTACAATGGGCCTCAGGATCTCGTCCCAGTACCTCTGTGAATTCAAATTGCCATCGCTAAAATTGCAATTGTGTACGTTGTCCATAGCTTATGCCTGCCCATACTATAACCCCACCGTCACCATGGGGCGCTCTGTTCACAACGTTGACATCAGCAAACTTCTCGCTCACACGGCGCTACACACGTTGTGAGGCTAGTGGGCGTACTGCCAAATTCTCTAAAATGACATTGGAGGAGGCTTATGGTAGAGAAATTAACATTAAATTATATGGCAACTGCTCTTAAACACTCGCCCCCCAATACCCCCAAAACACATGTAAATATTGGACTATAAATTGTGCCTTCCTGTAATATACTTTTGCTAAAATGTTTATTATATTCTACTGAGCCATTTACTTTATGTTCATATCATTTTCTTCTATTATTTCTTATTGTTGTTTCATTGTGGAGAAGGAACCTGCAAGTAAGCATTTCGTTGGACAGTGTATACCATGTGTATCCTGTACATATGACTAATAAAGCTTGAAACTTGAATCTTGAAACAGACACATCAATGAACACTCACATGAAGTCAGAACTAGAGAGGGACCAGGCTTCAGAACCACTCAAACTTACCATAAGAGTTTTCAATGTAATACCAGGTAGGTTATAGAGAAAACATTCTCTTTTACAAAAGATACAGCAGGTTCTCCAACCCCAACAGGAATGAATAAGGCTTTTCCCTGGCTCTGTAGAGACCATAGAAATAGATAGAGGACTCTTGTGCCCAAAACCTTGTTTTAGCATGGGCAGTGCCATTAAGGGCTTCCACCATTTTAATGTAGTCAACTGGGCAAGGATTTCTATAGCTTGGGAGCAATCAGCCAATGACAGAGCATTGTCTTCTTCAAATTGGGTGCCCTGGTTTGTAAATGGCTTTACTATCATCATCTAGTGGTCACAACAAATGAATGACAAGATTTGGTTCAGGACTCCAGCACAGCAGGTGGCGGTAAATCACCAATATTAGCTTTACACCTTTTCCAAACTGAAAAACTACCCAAAACAGCTAAACACTGGCCCCTAGTGTCCGCACCGACTTAATTTCAGAAGCACTCTAGCTAACTATTGTGGTTCAAAGTAAATCAGATTATGGTGATACAGACTTTGGTTATTCCTGGTCTTGACAATACAACCATGATCTATGTGTCTATCTTATATCCAGATCTAATGCATTGGTATCGGATGAAAAGCCCTTAGCAAAGGGAAACATTGTGGATGATATATTGGACTTCATGTCATAGACTTTTTGGGGGAGAGAAATTAACAACATATAGGTTATATCATGCAAAAACACCAATCCAAAGTGGTAGCTCATAGGCCCTAGCCGTGTTGCCATATTACCTGTATAGAGGCAAGTGTGTTTGCTGTACTATAGCATTCGTTACATTGCATTCATATACCCATCCAGCATTATACAGCCTAGTCTGTGTAAAGTGCACTATGGCTGGGACAGTCCAGGGGAGACACAGCTCCTCGGATTGGGCAATTTTAGGGTTGTTGGGGGGGGGGGGACTTCCTGCCTCTTCAGTTGGCTTCAGTCTCATGGCGTGCCAGTGCAGGGGGCAGGGTGGTCCCGCAGGGGCCGTGGAAGTGGAACCTGTAACACACAGAGATACAGGTGTTAAAGGAAGTTTTATAGCACAGACAAACCGAGAGACAGACAGAGAGACAGACAGACAGACAGACATGTGTGTGCGCTCTAGTGTGTGTGTTTGTGTGTGTGTGCACATGCACATACACACACACACACACACACACACACACAGGTGAGAGAGAGAGAGAGAGAGAGAGAGAGAGAGAGAGAGAGAGAGAGAGAGAGAGAGAGAGAGAGAGAGAGAGAGAGAGAGAGAGAGAGAGAATGTGACGATGTATGAGTCATCCTTCAGTCACCGTCTATCTTCTCCTCTATATAAGTTCACACTGGAGATAGAGGAGAGAAAAGGACAGACAGACAGACAGACAGACAGACAGACAGACAGACAGACAGCGAGAGCGACAGACAGACAGACAGAGAGAGCGACAGAGACAGACAGACAGACAGTCAGACAGACCCGAACATCGGCCGTGCGCAGTAGAAAGACAAAGCGAGAGAGAGACAGCCAGACAGACAGACAGACAGACAGACAGACAGACAGACAGACAGACAGACAGACAGCGAGAGCGACAGACAGACAGAGAGAGCGACAGAGACAGACAGACAGACAGACAGACAGACAGACAGACAGACAGACAGACAGCGAGAGCGACAGACAGACAGAGAGAGCGACAGAGACAGACAGACAGACAGACAGACAGACAGACAGACAGACAGACCCGAACATCGGCCGTGCGCAGTAGAAAGACAAAGCGAGAGAGAGACAGCCATAATAAATAAATACTGTTACCAAGAAGTTGCTGACCTGACTGTGACTTACCCTTTGCCCTCCAGGGCAGCACAGATGGGGCTCTTGTGGCTGACCGCAACATTACCACAGCTCATACAGCTGGTTTTAAACAGACTGTCTGTGGTCACACACGAGGAGGAGAGGAGGAAGAGAGGAGAGATTAGAAAAGAGAAGAGACTGACAGTAGACAATGATAATGTGCCAACTCAAACAGCAATTTTTTTAACAGACTGACTGGTTAGAGACAGACAGATGAGGAGAGAAGGAGAAGGATTAGTAGAGAAGAGAAAGAGGAGAAGAGAGAGAGACAGTAAACAAAGAACAAGGGAACCAGACACAGATAAAAGTAACCATACACCATCTACAGACTAGTCTAGTGCCCAGATCTAGCTAACTACTGTGGTTAGTACCCAGATCAAGCTAACTACTGTGGTTAGTACCCAGATCTAGCTAACTACTGTGGTTAGTACCCAGATCTAGCTAACTACTGTGGTTAGTACCCAGATCTAGCTAACTAATGTGGTTAGTACCCAGATCTAGCTAACTACTGTGGTTAGTACCCAGATCTAGCTAACTACTGTGGTTAGTACCCAGATCTAGCTAACTACTGTGGTTAGTACCCAGATTGAGGGAAAGCATGTTTTTAGATGAGGCGAATAATCAATTTCTACAAAAATATAATTGCTTTCACATCTCTAAATTGTCTTGATCAGGCTTCCCTAAGCTGAGAACATTGTGTAGAGATTGTTTTGAAGTCTGTGAAAGCTTATATGGCATATCTACAGCCTAGACTACTACCCAGGATGAAGTGACTATTAAACAATGGAATGAAACTAGCCTTCAACCATATTCTCTAAAGACACACTTCAATAACATGAGCCCCCCAATAATCACTACTAGCTAATCAGACACAGGTTTACACCCCAAAATGGCACCCTATTGCCCATCACCTGTAGGGCTCTGGTCAAAAGTAGTGCACTTCATAGGGAATAGGGTGCCATTTGGGACGTATTCCCAGTGACAGTGACATTGTAATATTATCGTGGCTCTACTAGCTAGCTATTCGGGACAGTGAAAGTCAACCTGAGTGACATTTCCGTGGTTACAATCCCGTGTATCTCCAGGACGTTGGTGGATCTGGCGCGGTAGTGCAGCTAGTCGATGTTCTGTGTGATGACGGTGACGCGGCATCCCTGTCTCTGCAGCTGCGCCTCACACTGCTATGGCCAAATGGGCCGGATTGGGGCTCTTCCTCGGCATCACCTGATATGTAAAATGTATGGATTTTTGTATAAATGTATTGTTGTACTTTCACTTACACTATTGTATATTAAACATGCTCAGTAAATTGCATTTCTTCACTTTCTCCGGTAGTGGTAGAACTCCCACACCTTGGACGGGTTCTGACTGAACGCACCAGGGGTGGCCAGGTCCTGATGTAGGGGAAGAGAGGAAGAAGAAAATTAGGGGGAAAAAAAGAGGGAGGGAGGAAATGGGGGGAAGGAGAAGGAGGAGGGAGAAACAAGGGAAGAAAGAGAGAGGGGGCGGGAGCGGAGGAGGAGAAAGGAAGAGGGAGAAACGGGAAGAAAGAGAGGGCCCTGGTCAAAAGTAGTGCACTATAACAGGAATAGGGTTCCATTTGGGATGGGAGATACCTAGTCAGTTGTACAACTGAATGTATTCAACTGAAATGCCTGAGCAGGGGTGTGTTTACCTGGGCTTGCCATTTCCTCCAGAAGCCTCCTTCCCTGAAGGTTGGGACCCCACTCTCTCCGCTCAACACTGATCCCGTCAAGATGGCCACGTGTTTGGCTTTAGAGAACACGTCACTGAACACTGCCAGGTCTGACAAACAAAGAAAGCAGACAGAGACAGACAGACAAAGCATCAGTTAACCCAGGAACTAAATGGGATGTACGATTTCACTGTGCGTGTGTGTGTGTGTGTGTGCGTGCGCGCGTGCGTGCGTGTGCGTGGGCATGCGTGTCTGTGTACTAGTCCTACCCGAGCTGTGTCTGGCCATATCCTGTCTGCCCTGGGTCCGGGGCTCTTTGAGACGGACACAAAGCTGAGAGATGATGCCTCTACTGGTGCACTGACGTACAATCATCAGGGTTAACTAACTCAGGGCTGGGACAGACAGGAAGAGAGAATACACACATTTTAAAAAGAACACAGGAAGAGAGAATACACATATATGAAACACACATTAAGAAGTAATGGGTCACCAGAATACCTCTACCCCACAGATGTTGACACAGCAAAGGACAGTGAACTTAATTCAATTCTGACAAAAAACATGATTTATCACAGAGGGACAATTACTTTGGACACACAAAGGTTTCTTGAGCTCTGAAGATGACAGCTATCTAGTATCCAATGCAACTCAAGCACAGGGCTGTGTTCAGCATAGCCGCGAGAAGTAGGGGTACCGAGGGTGCTACAGCACCCCCTGATGAATCCAAATACAGTACCAGTCAAAAGTTTGGACACACCTACTCATTAAAGGGTTGTTCTTTATTTTTACTATTTTCTACATTGTACAACAATAGTGAAGACATCAAAACTAGGAAATAACACATATAGAATCATCTAGTAACCAAAAAAGTGTTAAACAAATCAAATATTTTGAATTTGATATTCTTCAAAGTAGCCACCCTTCGCCTTGATGGCAGCTTTACACACTTTTGTCATTCTCTCAACATGCTTCATGAGGTAGTCACCTGGAATGCAATTCAATTATAACAGCGGTGCCTTGTTAAAAGTTAATTTGTGGAATTTCTTTCCAACTTAATGCGTTTGAGCCAGTTAGTTGTGTTGTGACAAGGTGGGGGTGGTATACAGAAGATAGCCCTATTTGGTAAAAGATCAAGTCCATATTATGGCAAGAACAGCTCAAATAAGTAAAGAGAAACAACAGTCCATCATTACTTTAAGACATGAAGGTCAGTCAATCCGGAAGATTTCAAGAACTTTGAAAGTGTCTTCAAGTGCAGTCGCAAAAACCATCAAGCGCTATGATGAAACTGGCTCTCATGAGGACCGCCACAGGAAAGGAAGACCCAGAGTTACCTCTGCTGCAGAGGATAAGTTCATTAGAGTTAACAGCGCCTGAGATTGCAGCCCAAATAAATGCTTCACAGAGTTCAAGTAACAGACACATCTCAACATCAACTGTTCAGAGGAGACTGCGTGAATCAGGCCTTCATGGTCGAATTACTGCAAAGAAATCATTATTAAAGGACACCAATACGAAGAAGATAACTTTCTTGGGCCAAGAAACACGAGTTAGACCGGTGGAAATCTGTCCTTTGGTCTGAAGAGTCCAAATTTGAGATTTTTGGTTCCAACCGCCGTGTCTTTGTGAGACGCAGAGTATGTGAACAGATGATCTCCGCATGTGTGGTTCCCACCTTGAAGCATGGAGGAGATATGATGGTGTGGGGATGATTTGCTGGTGACACGGTCTGTGATTTATTTAGAATTCAAGGCACACATAACCAGCATGGCTACCACAGCATTCTGCATCGTTACGCCATCCCATCTGGTTGGCGCTTAGTGGGACTATCATTTGTTTTTCAACAGGACAATGACCAAACACACCTCTAGGCTGTGTAAGGGCTATTTGACCAAGAAGGAGAGCATTAGCCACCTATTTCATTTATCTGTATTTTTTTTTACTACTCTAGGGTTATTATTATTGCTTGGATAACCTCATTAACTATTATGTATTGATTTATTTGTCATTATTTTATGCTGTGCGCACTGAATTATCACTGAGAGTTATAAGAGTTATCACTGAATTATCACGGTGAAGTATTGTAATGTTTGTTTATGTTTCAATTAATCCCATAAGGGATGGGCACGAAAATAAAATGTTGTTGATTTCGTCATTCATTTACTATGTTATGTCTAGTCTATGAGACCAGGCTGGAATTTATCCATGTCCTTACCCTGTTTAGGCAGTATATGTAAGAGGTGTGGTGTGTTGTGTATTGTGATTGGAAAGTGCTATTGGTTGACACAGTTGTTTTTTTCATTCGCTTGACGGAATTTGATTACACGATTTAAATGTTTGAGATGAACAAATCAGGTGACAAATGGAGAAACGCGCTGTAAATGACAATGATTTCGTTCGTGTTTGCATATCAGCGACACTTCTGGTTCAATTCTGTCTATTGTACCATCCACTAGATGGCGTGAGCTTGATTTCAAAAGAGAGAAAATAGTTGGAGAATAGCAGCTTTCAGATGGCATGGGGGTGGTGCATGTAGATTGGTGTTTGCTTACAGATCACTTGACAACTATTAGAAACCCCTGCCATGAAGGCTGTGGAATCCAACATAATACGCCATAATGAAGAAGACCGATAGTCTAGACATCTAACTCCCATCGTGTAGTAGTGTAAGGTTTGGTACTTGAGAGAAAGGGCTAGACAGTCTCAGGATAGGATCCCCAATTATACGGATTTACACTGATGATGTGTTCTCACAATAGCAACTATGTGTTATTCTTTGCTATGGCAGACAGGGAAAGTGTGTGTGTATTCCACTTTATCTTTTCATAAGGGAGGAGGGACTTCTTCTAATCGAATGTCACTGCTCATCTCGTGCCACTGGAGGTGGTTCGCCCATCTTTCTCTCTCTCTCTCTCCCTCTTCCCGTCACCTCCGTTTCTCATCGACCGCCCCTCCTACACCGTCTGCCCGTGCATGAGCGTTGGCGGCGCCGAGTGTTGTCTCGCTCAGTCCCGCCGGTTGCCCGTGGACAGAAGTTGCCCGACCGAGGACACCTAAATGGCGGCGTTACCGGAGGATGAGATTGACCGTCGGCCGATCCGGAGAGTTCGGTCCAAGAGCGATACGCCTTACATCACCGAGGCCCGTCTCTCTCTCCACCTGGAGACAGGTAGGTGAAACACGCGCGCACCGCCGCACAGACATACACGCACTGTCAGACTGCGTGGACCTAGTGGTTGGCTAGATGTGGGGTTCGCGGTTCGACTCATTGTGTTACAGACAGTAGCTCAAGGAGATGCGTGTTATGGAAAACTATGTGATGTATTTTTCTCCCCATTTTGCCAATTGTATGCTATCAAATGGAGAGGATTGTGTTATGACATACTATCTGTGATGTTATAGCCTGCCTGTGTTCAGAGCTGCGCTGCGGCTTGATGGGAATGTGATAACTATGCACACAGTGCCTCCTTCATGCATTGTATATCAGGCAGCTGAGCGAATATAGTCTTGTATTTGGATTGGTTTCCAACGTGTAGGCTATATTTAAGATGACATTATAGGCCTATATTATGAAGAGGATTTTCAAAATAATGTCGATGAAATGATTTTCCAATGAAAGGGTCTGTTATCTTGCACTGTTGTCGATTAGGCTCGAACCAACTGGCCATGCATTTTAAATCTAAACCCAATATTCTGCAGCTGAATCCATTACTGTTTTTGGTTAGATAGTGTGACTGTGCGGCTTCTAGCTGGTTTGCAGATTTCCAGAGTGAATGACTCGATTCACTTGCATGAATGCAGCTGGACTTGTTCTAAAATCTAGGCTACATTCTCACTGTGACCGACCAGATCCAATTTTAGAGGTTGCTTCTGTTTTGGGGTTCGTGTGACCGACCGATAGTAGCCTGTTCTGCATCTACAATAGCCAACAGCCTGTAGGCTACACGCGTCACGCGCAGGAGCTGTCCTCTCTGTCATGGTGCTTAAACTGAAACTGCCACCGTCCCAAATCACGCGACAGACAGCGGACCCCGATTGATTAGTACGAACGTTATTTTCCACACATCAGATTATTCACGTCTTGACAGATATTCATAATATATGGGTAACTATACTCTTAAGGTTTGTGGATGTGTCAAACGACTCCCCCTATCCAACGTTATAAATCCCAGTCACGTGGTGTGCAGTGAGCGTATATTCTCCCTATCCGACAGATGCCAACTCTCCGTGGAGGAAGCCTCGCATGGCTGGCTATTATTCTGCTCTACCTGGCACATTTTTCTTAGCCAGGTATTTTCCTGGTGTTCAGTTTATTTGCGGAATTTATTCGGTATTCCATTATGGATTATCATTGATTTGGGAGTTGGGTTAGATACATTTATATGAATTGCTTTAATGTAGCCTAAACTTGCGGTAAATGCATTATTCTAGTTGACAATTGTATACAGATTAAATGTATAGTAGCCTGCAACAGTACAGCAATCCATGTAGTCAGTCACGCATGGCTCCATTTGTGCTCCAGGATACGCTGTACATGGATGAAATCATCCACATGCTCGCCTTAAACAGAGTTCTTACCCATCCCTCATAGTCTCACAGACAGTGCTCCCACCAACCCGCCTCGCAGAATAAGGGAACATCACAGAGAGTTAACACACACAGGGAACTTTATTGTCAAACAGCAGTAATGATCATGGAACTGGTCTGAAAGGTACAGAGAATGAGAGATAATGAATATAAATGGATGCAGTAAATACAGCAGAATAACTACATGTAATAACATGGATATAAACAGTGCAATTGTGCAAAGGAATGGAATAGATTATTGAAAGCAATAGTACAACAGTGATAGTGATTAATAAAACGAAGGACTGTATGAAATAAACAAACATGTTAAATGTAATGTATCATACATAACCCAGTAGTAACCATACAGGGAATAATAATTACTAACAAATAATAAACAAAGGCAAGTCCCAGCCAAAACAACAATAAACACTACTCACTTTTACCCACGCAATCGCTGCGCATACTGCCATACATCCACCTCTTATCTGCACTGTAGGCAACCGCCAGCGCGACAAGGTCTTATTTCTAGGGATACAAGAGCATGCATCAGGCCTGGCTAGCCAGTGCAGGATCAGGTAGATGTTTTCATCCAATCAGAGTGTGCATGATCAGCTCATGCAAAGAGTGTGGGCCAAGTGGGCAAAAGCTGATGGGCTGAGACCATGGCTCCTCACGTGAGGAGAGCTAGGGTGTGTTCCTAAATTCACTCCAGAGCAGTGGTATTCAAAGTCGGGGTCGGGACTGCTAGTGGGGTCTCAAAATGTTTTTTTTTTTTAAATGGGGGGGGGGGGGGTAGAAAAAAATAGTACAGATTACTGTATGGGACAATATACAACGTTTTTGAAAAAGATCATTTGAAATATGCAATTTTATTGAGTAAATGTATTTATTGTTTTCTTTTCATTTTGATAAGAGATGAAAACGCAATGAAATTAAGGTTATTTGTTTATATAAAAATGTACATTTACAGATTTTAAGGCTGTGTCATTAGATTTTGGTTAGGGTGGGGTCGCAAGAAATTAGTGGGGGGGGGAAATCAGGTCCTCAGAAATTCTGGCAGAAAAAAATGGGGTCCCCGCTGAAAATGTTTGAATACCACTGCTCTAGAGTGTCAGAGTGCGCTCTGGGCGTTTGTAAATTCAAAGCATTGCCAGAATGTTGTTCGTAAATTCAGAGTGTTTCGTTATCGTGGCATTCAAAGCGCACATTTTGGATGCACTGGCCAAGGAGTAGGGTTGATCCAAGTATTCAGCAGTCAAGCAACCATGCCAACTGGCTAAAGTTGGCTAGCTCTCTAGCTACTTTGACACAAATGAGAGAACAATCAACATTTTACTTACCCTAGCAGAGCTGGTAGAGCTGCTGTCTGGGAGCAAGACATCCTGGTCCGCGATGGGGCTGGTTTTCTTTTTGTAATCCGTGATTGACTGTAGACCCTGCCACATGTACCTCTTGTGTCTGAGCCGTTGAATTGCGACTCTACTTTGTCTCTATACTGACACTTAGCTTGTTTGATTGCCTTGTGGAGGGAATAGCTACACTGTTTGTATTCGGTCATGTTTCCGGTCACCTTGCCCTGGTTAAAAGCAGTGGTTTGCGCTTTCAGTTTCGCGCGAATGCTGCCATCAATCCACGGTTTCTGGTTTGGGAATGTTTTAATAGTTGCTGTGGGTACGACGTCGCCGATGCACTTGCTAATAAACTTGCTCACCGAATCAGCGTATTCGTCAATGTTGTTGTTTGACGCAGTGCGGAACATATCCCAATCCACGTGATCGAAGCAATCTTGAAGCGTGGAATCCAATTGGTCGGACCAGCGTTGAACGGACCTGAGCACGGGAGCTTCCTGTTTTAGTCTCTGTCTCTAGGCTGGGAGCAACAAAATGGAGTCGTGGTCAGCTTTTCCAAAAGGAGGGTGGGGGAGGGCCTTATATGTGTCATGGAAGTTAGAATAACAATGATCTAGGGTTTTACCAGCCCTGGTAGCACAATCGATATGCTGATAAAATTTAGGGAGTCTTGTTTTCAGATTAGCCTTGTTAAAATCCCCAGCTACAATGAATGCAGCCTCAGGATATGTGGTTTCCAGTTTACATAGAGTCAAATAAAGTTTGTTCAGGGCCGTTGATGTGTCTGCTTGGGGGGGAATATACACGACTGTGATTATAATCGAAGAGAATTCTCTTGGTAGATAATGCAGTCGGCATTTGATTGTGAGGAATTCCAAGTCAGGTGAACAGAAGGACTTGAGTTCCTGTATGTTATGATCACACCACGTCTCGTTAATCATAAGGCATACCCCCCCACCCCTCTTCTTACCAGAAAGATGCTTGTTTCTGTCGGCGCGATGCATGAAGAAACCAGGTGGCTGTACCGACTCAGATAGCGTGTCCCGAGTGAGCCATGTTTCCGTGAAACAAAGAACGTTACAGTCTAGGATGTCTCTCTGGAATGCTACCCTTGCTCGGATTTCGTCTACCTTGTTGTCAAGAGACTGGACATTGGCGAGTAGTATGCTCGGGAGATGTGCCTGTCTCCGGAGCCTGACCAGAAGACCGCTCCGTCTGCCCCTTTTACGGCGACGTTGTTTTGGTTCGCCGGCTGGGATCCGATCCATTGTCCTGGGTGGTGGACCAAACAGAGGATCCGCTTCGGGAAAGTCGTATTCTTGGTTGTAATGTTGGTGAGTTGACGTTGCTCTTATATCCAGTAGTTCTTCCCGACTGTATGCAATAAAATCTAAGATTACCTGGGGTACCAATGTAATAAATAACACATAAAAAAACTAAATACTGCATAGTTTCCTAAGAACGCGAAGCGAGGCGGCAATCTCTGTCGGCGCCGGAAGTCAGACAGTTCTGTAGAACGGGTTCTACATGGAACCCAAAAGGGTTTTTACCTGGAACCAAAAGGATTCATTTGCAACCAAAAGTGGTTCTTTAAAGGGTGCTCCTGTGGGGACAGCTGAAGAAACCCTTTAATGTTCTAGATACCGCTTGGTGGCAAACATGGCACATATTTAAAGGAAGGTTCTGTCTAAATATGTTACCTGTCGGGGCTTTGGTGATCTTTAGAATAAATTGGGTATGTACTGTACATTGGTGTTTGATGTGTGACATCACAGCTCAGAGATTGTCACAGCCAAACCAGGGCCTCTCCTCTGTCACGTCTTGCTGCCAGACTGTACACATCAATATTATATCCTTCAGTTTGGCAATGAGGCTTACAATCTATATCATTGTCTTTTTCTTGATCTCCTTAACCTCTCCTCATCCTCCCCTTCCTCGCTCTCTCTATGTTCTGTTCTGGCTTGACATTCTAAATGTTCTGTTCTGGCTTGACATTCTAAATGTTCTGTTCTGGCTTGACATTCTAAATGTTCTGTTTTGGCTTGACATTCTAAATGTTCTGTTCTGGCTTGACATTCTAAATGTTCTGTTTTGGCTTGACATTCTAAATGTTCTGTTCTGGCTTGACATTCCTCTGCTGAACGTTCCAGTGTTCCTTTCTTCCCCCACCCACCCAGACCGATTCTGAAAGCAGCTATGTGTGTGTTTGCATGTATGTGTGCATGTGCGTGTGTGTGTGCGTGCAATTGTAAATTGTAAATTGTAAATCAGGTCATTTTGGTCAGGGCTTAGTGCTGTTCTGTTCTGTTCACAAAAAACAAGATCTTCCCAAACGCATTCATTACCCTGCTCTGCTCTTCTCTACACCCTGCCAAAACAGACGGCCCACTGAGACAGCCCTGAATGGGAGAGATGGTACAGAGAGCTAGAAGGGGGAGAGGTAAAGAGAGAGAGACAGAGACAGAGAGTGACAGAGAGATGGAGAGAGAGGTAGAGAGAGTGAGTGACAGCCTGTCAGATATGGAGAAAGAATAGACAGAGAAAGATAGAGAGAAAGCGAGACACAGACAGACAGACAGACAGACAGACAGACAGACAGACAGACAGACAGACAGACAGACAGACAGACAGACAGACAGACAGACAGACAGACGGTAAGAGAAACAGACAGAGAGGGGCCTTTTAACTAGACGGCAGCGGATAGAGAGGGAGGCTCTCTCTGTGGCTCTCCCACTGTGTTGACTGTTGACCAGGGCCGAGTTAGATCTCACTGCACAAGAACTCTTCATCACAATAAGCTAATAACTGTTAACATGCTGACTGGTTGCTTCAATGCCATACTCTGTCAATTCAATTCAATTCAAGGGGCTTTATTGGCATGGGAAACATGTGTTAACATTGCCAAAGCAAATGAGGTAGACAATACACAAAAGTGAAACAAACAAAACGAATTAACAGTAAACATTACACATACAGAAGTTTCAAAACAATAAAGACATTACGAGTGTCATATTAAATATATACAGTGTTGTAACAATGTACAAATGGTTAAAGCACACAAGTTAAAATAAGTAAGCATAAATATGGGTTGTATTTACAATGGTGTTTGTTTTTCACTGGTTGCCCTTTTCTCTGTCTGAGTATGTGCTTGTTATGAGACACACACTCTTAAAAGGATGAATAGAGACTTTTATATATGCACCCGGGCACAAACATACATGTGTACCTACAAGCACACAAACATACTCTCTCTCCTTTTTTGTCTCACACACACACACACACACACACACACACACACACACACACACACACACACACACACACACACACAGAGTGAAAACATTAGCCAGACCTTGAGGAGGATGTATCAGGGGGAGCTACCTGTGTAGAATATAAAACCACAGGGACTGTCAGACTGGTCTGCAGTGCAGAGGAAAGGAAAAGAGAAGCCTATTCACTAGGCTCTCTATCACTGCTGCTCATCTCAACAACACAAAGAAGGAGGAAATCACACTCTTCCTCTCCAGCCAGGGGGTCCAGACTTACTGCAGACAGAAAGTCAGTTTTAACAAGACAGTGTTTGTACTGAAGAGAAAACTCAGAGCTCAGCTAACTCAGAGATGAAAGTTTAGTTCAATTGTTAGATAGTTTGGAGCCTAGGTCTTGGATGACAGGGTCAGTAGTTTATCCGAACAATGTGACATGACAAGGTATAACTCTGGGAGTTAGTTATGTCAGGGGATGTGGCCACTTGGAAGCAGTGACTCTCCTTGGGGTTAGCTATGCCGTCACAGCACATCAGAGTATGACATAATTGTGATATACCGTGACTGGTTGCTCCCTGGAGCAGACGTCATCAGAGATGTCGGCAGAGGAGGAGGAAAGAGAAAGAGGGACATAAACATGTTGAGAGAGATGGTGTTACTCATCGCCATGGAATAGTGCCATGGCCAATCACATTGATACGCACACAGACACACACACACACACACATCCCACGGGCTGTGCTGTCCTGCCACTTTGCATTTACTTCAGCACAACAGAGTCTGGCCAGAGGGAGAAAAACAATTGAGAGAGAGAGGCCAGTGAAGAGAGAGAGAGAGAGAGAGAGAGAGAGAGAGAGAGAGAGAGAGAGAGAGAGAGAGAGAGAGAGAGAGAGAGAGAGAGAGAGAGAGAGAGAGAGAGAGAGAGAGAGAGAGAGAGAGAGAGAGAGAGAGAGAGAGAGAGAGAGAGAGAGAGAGAGAGAGAGAGAGAGTCTTGAAATGTCTATATTCTTTTGGAACTTTTGTGAGTGTAATGTTTACTGTTAATTTTTATAATGTTTTTCACTTTTGTTAATGATCTATTTCACTTGCTTTGGCAATGTAAACACGTTTCCCATGCCAATAAAGCCCTTAAATTGAATTGAATTGAATTGAGAGAGAGAGAGAGAGAGGCCAGTGAAGAAAGACAGAGGACAGTGAATAGAGAGAGAGAGAGAGAGAGAGAGAGAGAGAGAGAGAGAGAGAGAGAGAGAGAGGGGGGCAAGTGAAGAGAGCTAGAGAAGCCAGTGAAGAGAGAGAGGGGGGCTAGTGAAGAGAGAGAGAGAGGGGCCAGTGAAGAGATAGAGAGGCCAATGTTGAGAGAGAGAGGCTAGTGAAGAGAGAGAGAGGGAGGGGGGGGCAGTGAAGAGAAGGAGAGAAGCCAGTGAAGAGAAAGAGAGAAGCCAGTGAAGAGAGACAAAGAAGCCAGTGAAGAGAAAGAGAGAAGCCAGTGAAGAGAGACAAAGAAGCCAGTGAAGAGAAAGAGAGAAGCCAGTGAAGAGAGACAAAGAAGCCAGTGAAGAGAAAGAGAGAAGCCAGTGAAGAGAGAGAGAGAAGCCAGTGAAGAGAAAGAGAGAAGCCAGTGAAGAGAGAGAGAGAAGCCAGTGAAGAGAAAGAGAGAAGCCAGTGAAGAGAAAGAGAGAAGCCAGTGAAGAGAGAGAGAGAAGCCAGTGAAGAGAAAGAGAGAAGCCAGTGAAGAGAAAGAGAGAAGCCAGTGAAGAGAGAGAGAGAAGCCAGTGAAGAGAAAGAGAGAAGCCAGTGAAGAAAGAGAGAGAGAGGTCAGCTTAGAGAGAGTGCGGCCAGTGAAGCGAGAGAGAGAGAGACTTGCTTTGGCAATGTACACATATGTTTCCCATGCCAATAAATCCCTTAAATTGAAATTGAAATTGAATTGAGAGAGAGAGGGGGGGCAGTGAAGAGAGAGAGAGAGAGACCAGTGAAGATGGAGAGAGAGAGAGGCCAGTGAAGAGAGAGAGGACAGTGAAGAAAGAGAGAGAGAGGCCAATGAAGAAAGAGAGACCAGGGAAGAAAGAGAGAGAGAGGCCAGTGAAGAGAGAGGGAGAGAGAGGTCAGTGAAGAGAGAGAGCGAGGCAAATTAAGAAAGAGAGGGCAGTGAAGAAAGAGAGGCCAGTGAAGAAAGAGAGAGAGGCCAGTGAAGAAAGAGAGATAGAGGCCAGTGAAGAGAGAGGGAGAGAGAGGCCAGTGAAGAGAGAGAGAGAGAGAGAGGAGGGAGGTAGAGAAATGGGGGAGGGAAAGGGATAGAGAGACCAAGAGAGAGAGAGAGAGTTTCACATACACACTCTTATCTCTGTAAAACTACCCAGATATAATAATAGGGGGTTAAACATACAGACCACTACCACTCACTGGGCTGCACCTACGTGGCAGGTTGGCACATCAGTTACACACAGACTGACCTACGTGGCGGGAGTGTTCAGTTTCACTTTGACTCAGCAGACCTTCACTACACACGACTGAGGTTTGAGACATTATGCCCCCAGAAACTCAATGCTAACGGGAAGTCATTTTTTGCCAACACAGCGATACAGATTTAGGATATTAATTTGATCACCCTGTTGCAGGGGAACTTTCCTTGTAGTTCCTTATAGTGTATTTGAGGTTTAAAAAGGCTTCTGAAATTAAAAATGTCCACTTTGAAATTTCAGATGAAAAATGCATCAACCCCTAAAAAAAATCCATTAATTATAATCCACATAATAATTCACATTTCCTGTTGCTGCAGGATTATTTTGCTGCTGTAGCAAACTGTCTCAAATGAAGATCCTACATCTGTAGCTTTAGTATAGTATTAGCACACAGTGTTAGTATCGCTTTTACTGTAGCTTTAGCACTGTACTTTACCCTACATTAATTCTACATGGCTACTCTTTCCTTTCAGGATTTGGATAGCTAGATGGGTAATCAATCATGTTTATTTGGAAAACTGATCCTGATAATCATAGAAAGCTATCTTCTTCTCTTCTGATATGTAGGCTTATCCAGGACACTGTCTTTGTTCAAAGAGGAGACAAATGCAAGATATGCCAGGAATGTTTGAGGCTTGCACTTTTTAGACTGGGCTAGAATTTATTTTGCAAAACTAGCCTGCCAGGCCATAGCATCGTCGCTCCGGGAGATCTGTACACATGAGGCTCCCATTGATGAAGGCTATATCCCATATCCCCAAAACATATTCACCAGCCCTCTGGTTGACCTATTTCCCAAAAACTTTCTCAGTCACAGAAGGCAAATCTATAATACGGAATGCCTTACCAGTAAGTACAGTACAATGTGTGAACTATGATAAAATGAACATTTAAATCCACATATTCGAAGCTCACCCCTAATCCCCATACTCCATAGTAGTTTCCACACAAGATTACCACTTGATCCCAGATGGCAACGCACATTTAGAGAGATACGGAGTAAATTCAGTACACTTGTGAAAAGTTGAATATAAACGTTTATATTCACACATTTTATAACCCGCAATGACTAGTAAAGTATTCCGGATGATAGATTTGAGGAGATTTTGATGAGGATGTTCCATTTTCTCCCTGCTCCATTCATCTCTATTGTTACTTCTAGCAGCATCACACAGTCAGCTGTTACTTATTGTCTGGGTTGGTGGAGACAACACAAGATTCATGAAAAGCAGAGAGTGAAAGAGAAAGAAAGGTAAACCATGTGTGTGTGCATTTCAACCAATCAATCATGTATTTTATAAAGCCCATTTTACAACAGCAGTTGTCACAAAGTGGTATACAGATCGCCAGCCTAAAACCCCACAGAGAAATCAATGCTGTTCAAGACGTTTAAATGTTCATAGATGACCAGCAGGGTCAGATAATACACACAGTTTTTGTATAGGGTGCAATAGTATAACACCTCAGCACCCTGGATGAAATGTCAGTTGGCTTTTCATGGCCAAGCATTAAGAGATCCATAGAAAGATAGAGAGAGATTGGCAGCACAACTGGGTGGACTGGGGACAGGGATAGCTAGGAGTCATCAGGCCAGGTAGTCCTGAGGCATGGTTCTAGGGCTCAGGTCCTCTGGGAAAATAGACATACAGGAGGAAGAGAAAGAGACAGAGAGAGAAAGAGAGACGGGAGCATTAGAGGGAGAATTGTTAAGATCACACAGGACACCAGATAGGACAGACCCTAGCCCCACAGCAGCATAGATAATGGGACTGAGACAGAAAGAGAGACAGGAGCATTAGAGGGAGAATTGTTAAGATCACACAGGACACCAGATAGGACAGACCCTAGCCCCACAGCAGCATAGATAATGGGACTGAGACAGAAAGAGAGACAGGAGCATTAGAGGGAGAATTGTTAAGATCACACAGGACACCAGATAGGACAGACCCTAGCCCCACAGCAGCATAGATAATGGGACTGAGACAGGGGGGGTGTACAAAACATGATGAACTCTTTCCATGACACAGACTGACCAGGTGAATCCAGGTGAAACCTATGATCCCTTGTTGATGTCACTTGTTAAAACCACTTCAATCAGTGTAAATGAACGGGATGAGACCGGTTAAAGAAGGATTTGTGAGCCTTAAGACAATTGAGACATGGATTGTGTATGTGTGCCATTCGGAGGGTGAATGGGCAAGACAAAAGATTTAAGTGCCTTTGAATAGGGTATGGTAGTAGGTGCCAGGCGCACAGGTTTGTGTCAAGAACTGCAACGCTGCTGGGTCTTTCACACTCAACAGTTTCCCGTGTTTATCAAGAATGGTCCACCACCCAAAGGACATTCAGCCAGCTTGACAACAGTGGGACGCATTGGAGTCAACATTGGCCAGCATCCCTGTGGAACGATTTCGACACCTTGTAGAGTCCATGCCCTGACAATTTGAGGCTGTTCTGAGGTTAAAAGGGGGTTCAACGCAATATTAGAAAGGTATTCTTAATGTTTTGTACACTCAGTGTATAACCCTACTCACTTCGCCAAAGGGAAATGACCAGGTCCTGAGACAAGGCTAAGTATAGCCCACAAAGATCCCCACCGCACGAGTCCGACTGTCACGTTCCTGACCTATTTATGTTAGTTGTTATGTGTGTTAGTTGGTCAGGACGTGAGGTTGGGTGGGCATTCTATGTTTTCTGTTTCTATGTTGGTTTTGGTTTGCCTGGTATGGCTCTTGATTAGAGGCAGGTGGTTTGCGTTTTCCTCTAATCAAGAGTCATATTTAGGTAGGGCATTCTCACTGTTTGTTTGTGGGTGATTGTCTCCTGTGTCCGTATGTATGTTTCGTACCACATGGGACTGTAGCGTTTGTTTGTTCGTTTTGTTTCGATGTCGTCTGTTGCCTGTTCGTGAGTTTACGTTTCAGTTATGTAAGTTTATGTTCAGGTTTCGTTCTACGTCGTTTTCTTGTTTTGTAGTTTGAAAGTGTTTTGTATTTGTTTTCGTTTTGCCATCGTATATATAATAAAGATGGCTTATTTCCCACAAGCTGCGTTTTGGTCAGAAGATCCTTCTCTCCTCACCTCATCCGAGGATGAGGAGAGCGTCACCCGTTACACCGACGCAAAACCGGACTGGAAGATTACGTCAGTGACTCGACACACTCAAGTTGATTATAGTGAAAAAGCCTGGGAGAATGTGATGTACCCTCCTAGGGATGGCATGGGAGAATGTGATGTACCCTCCTAGGGATGGCCTGGGAGAATGTGATGTACCCTCCTAGGGATGGCATGGGAGAATGCGAGCAAGCCAGTGACTCAGCCCCCGTAATAGAGGCAGAGGCAGACAGCAAGGGTGGTGAGTCACTCCAGTGCCTTGCCGTTCACCTTCACACCCCTGGGCCTGACTAGACTCAATCATAGAACCAACCTCATTAAGAACTTAAAGGTTTCACATGGATCGGCAGACCATTCCATAGAAGAGGAGCTCTGTAGGAGAAAGCCTTGCTTCCAGCTGTTTGCCTAGAAATCCTAGGAACAATAAGGAGGCCTGCGTCTTGTGACCGTAGCATACGTGTAGGTATGTACAGCAGGACCAAATCATAGAGAGAAATAAGAGCAAGTCCATGTCATGCTTTGTAGGTTAACAGTAAAACCGTGAAATCAGCCATAGCCTTAACAGGAAGCCAGTGTAGAGATTCTAGCAATGGAGAAATATGATCACATTTTGGGGTTTCTAGTTTAGTTTCTAGCAGCTGTATTTTGCACTAGCTGAAGTTTATATAGTGCCTTATCCAGGTAGCTGGAGTGTAGAGCATTACACTAATCTAATCTTAATGTGACAAAGCATGGATTAGCTTTTCTGCATATATATAAAAAATAAAAAAAGATTTCTGATTTTTGCAATGTTATAAAGATGTTACGAAGATGGAATTTGCATTGGTGCATGTATTTGTTTGTTTGAATAGTGGTAGACATGCCTAGTACACAATGCATTATCCACTGGGGATACTATTGAGGCTACAGAACAACTCAGCTAGTTCTCAGATCTGTTCTGCCTTTTTCATAATTTCCCTCCCTTAGCCCCTGTGTCTGCTAAGGAAGAGGAGTGTTAACACTGGCAGCGAATCAGAAGAATACAACAGGAGGAGAGGAGGAGAGGACCATGTCCCTGATACTGAGCCAATTAGACCCTAAACACTTCCTCCTCAACAGATTATTAGTCTGCAGTACATAAGGTGGCGTGAGAGAACATGTTAGCAGGTTTCACTCAGCAACACTGAGCTAAGTTGTGAGTGTGTGTGTGTCCTGTTCATGTCCTCTTCATGACTTAGTGATCACTTCCTGGTCTGTCATCCTGCCATGTCATTGTCAGCACCTTTATTTCAGCTTTTTTAAGTAAAGGAGGGGGGAGAGAGAAAGAGTGAGCCTGTTTTGCACTTCAAACAGACAGTTCTAGTTCTCTCTCTCTCTATATAAATCTCTCTCTCTCCCACTCACTGTCTCGCTCTGTCTTAGAAGCAAAGCAGTGAGAACTATAACCTATATACTGTAACCTCTGCCTAGCACCATGCGCTCATCTTAGAGCCTAAAAGAGCCCCAACATGTTAGTTAGTAAGAAGACGAATCTCCTTGTCCTGATTTATGACATGGAGGAGATGAACAGGGAGTATTTGTTCTGGATCAAAAGCCAGACCAAATGCCCTGTGGAAATTAAGTACTGACATCTCTGACCAATAAAGCTTGATATGAGTCAATGTTATATCTGGTGTATGATGATGATGTGTAAAGGATACTGTTTCTTCCTGTTTAATGGAAGAGCTTTCTCTGGAAGAGAGGTAGCTGACATAACTGGTGTGTCTGGCAACAGAGGAAACCCATTGGTGCCACTATTGATCTTGGTGTTGGCACAGACAGACCTACAGGGTAGCACAGGAGTCTGACTCACTTACAGTCATCACATGAGCTGCACTGATCAATACCTCCTGACCACTCTGACTGCACCATTTGCAAACGCACACACACATAACTTACAAGGTCAGTGCAGGGTCAAACACTCCACAGCCACAGGGATCAGTGTGATGGCAGTATGATCAACCGGATCTGATGCGAACGTAATGTTTAATTTACTGTATGACATAATGAGAGTGACGATCCCCGTAATGATCCAAATGGATCAGAACATTACAAGAGTCACACTCGCACACACTTTCTCTCTCTCTCTATCTAGATGTATTTTTCTCTCTCTCTATCTAGATGTATCTCTCTTTCTCTCGATCGCTCTCTTTCTCTCTCTCTCTCCTCTCACACACGAAAAACACTTTAGTCTGCTTGTCACGTTTGCGTCCTCTCCCTTCCTTTTCCCTTTTCTAAATCTCACTACTCTCATTCTCTACCTCCTCCTACCTCCTTCTCTTATTTCGATGACTAATCTTTTGTTACAATTCTGTTCTTTCCAGTCGTGTTCTCCAGAATCAGAGTTGAGATCAGAGGAATAGCACAGAATATTATTTTACACTCCTTTTCTCCTCCCCTCTTCTGGGTATTTGTAGTTCCTATTGAGCGAAAGAAATGTAATACGGCAGTCTAAAATGAGCTAACAGCATTCCTCATGCAATCTCCCCAGTCTCTAAAACAGCCAGTTAGACTAGACAGAAACAGGACCTATACGTGTGGCAGACTGTGCTTACTACACATCATACAGGCCCTGAGCCATGCCAGACATACAGTACAGTATCAAACACAGACAGAACTACACATCATACAGGCCCTGAGCCATGCCAGACATACAGTACAGTATCAAACACAGACAGAACTACACATCATACAGGCCCTGAGCCATGCCAGACATACAGTACAGTATCAAACACAGACAGAACTACACATCATACAGGCCCTGAGCCATGCCAGACATACAGTACAGTATCAAACACAGACAGAACTACACATCATACAGGCCCTGAGCCATGCCAGACATACAGTACAGTATCAAACACAGAAAGAGCTACACATTGTTCCTGGAGTCATCAGAGAATGACCAACTAAACAGTACGGTATCAAACACAGACAGAGCTACACATTGTTCCTGGAGTCATCAGAGAATGACCAACTAAACAGTACGGTATCAAACACAGACAGAGCTACACATTGTTCCTGGAGTCATCAGAGAATGACCAACTAAACAGTACGGTATCAAACACAGACAGAGCTACACATTGTTCCTGGAGTCATCAGAGAATGACCAACTAAACAGTACTGTAACGGCGTTCCTCCTCTTCATACAAAGAGGAGGAGTAGTGATTCGACCAACGTGCAGCGGGTTGTGAATACATAATGATTTATTAGACAGACGACGAAAACACGAAAACAAACACTTGGAATGATTTACAAAATAACAAAACAACGAAGACTGACCTGAACTTAAGAACTTACATGTAACACGCAGAACGCAAGAACAGGGAAAAAACAGACTACACAAAAACCGAACGAACAAACATACCGAAACAGTCCCGTGTGGCGCAACATACACAGACACGGAAGACAACCACCCACAACGAACACTGTGAAACAACCTACCTTAATATGACTCTCAATTAGAGGAAACGCCAAACACCTGCCTCTAATTGAGAGCCATACCAGGCAACCCTTAAACCAACATAGAAACAGAAAACATAGACTACCCACCCAAATTCACGCCCTGACCAATTAAACACATACCAAAACAACAGAAAACAGGTCAGGAACGTGACAAGTACGGTATCAAACACAGACAGAGCTACACATTGTTCCTGGAGTCATCAGAGAATGACCAACTAAACAGTACGGTATCAAACACAGACAGAACTACACATTGTTCCTAAACAGTACTGTAACCCGTCTACTACTGTGCTGTCATTATTCTGGGATCAGTTACTGTGCTGTCATTATTCTGGGATCAGCACACAGTTACTGTGCTGTCATTATTCTGGGATCAGTTATTGTGCTGTCATTATTCTGGGATCAGTTACTGTGCTGTCATTATTCTGGGATCAGTTACTGTGCTGTCATTATTCTGGGATCAGCACACAGTTACTGTGCTGTCATTATTCTGGGATCAGTTACTGTGCTGTCATTATTCTGGGATCAGTTACTGTGCTGTCATTATTCTGGGATCAGTTACTGTGCTGTCATTATTCTGGGATCAGTTACTGTGCTGTCATTATTCTGGGATCAGTTACTGTGCTGTCATTATTCTGGGATCAGTTACTGTGCTGTCATTATTCTGGGATCAGTTACTGTGCTGTCATTATTCTGGGATCAGCACACAGTTACTGTGCTGTCATTATTCTGGGATCAGTTACTGTGCTGTCATTATTCTGGGATCAGTTACTGTGCTGTCATTATTCTGGGATCAGTTACTGTGCTGTCATTATCCTGGGATCAGCACACAGTTACTGTGCTAATGGTTTATTATCGGCATGTTAGATATATGGACTGAGAATACAGTGGGTTTGGGGTTTTCAAGACAGTCTATGGTTGGCAAGACATTACTATCCAAACTGAAGGACAGCTGGACAGCACTGTGTGCTTTATGTGTGAGTGGTTATAGCGTTAATTGCGAGAGGCACATATCTAATAGATTATGTTCAGTATGAGGAAAGCTGTTCTGAGGCAGCAGTGTGTGAGGCTTGTCTCTCTGTCTTGACCCTTACTGTGGTCAGGGAGGAAAGAACTGCAATGACTCATCACTCGGCACAGCCAGCACTAACAAGACACGACACACAGAGAAGAGAGCTGAGAGGAGCAGCAAGGATACAGCACACAGACACATATACTTTCACACACACTCACACGCACACACACAAAAGCACAGATGAGTAGCTCAGTGGGGCAGAGGGGGCTGGCAGGGTCCTGCTCTGTGAGCTGCTGGAAGCAAATAGACCTCATGCCTGAGTGTGTCTGTCACGTCTGGGGCTACACACACACGCACACACACACATAATTAGCCACACACGCACTGCATACACACTCGGGTCTAGCACAACACCCCCTCTTCCTTCATGCCACAGGTGTGCCTGTCACTTGAGAGAAGCCACACTGAGTTAGAGAGCGTAGCCGGAACAGAGACTAGAGGACATAAACAGTACAGAAATAAATCAATATAACCAACATACTTGTCGTTGTGTGTATGTGAGTGCGTGTGTGTGCATGAGTGTGTGAGAGTGTGCGTGAGTGTGCGTGAGAGAGAACGAGAGAGAGATCTTGTTATGTCCTATGTTCATTAGTCATTAGGTAGGCTAAGTGAAACATTACATTCACTTTCTATCGATTCCTATTGATTCCCATGATGTCATAAATAGAGTCAATTTATAAGCTGTTCATCCCAATGCGTTCAATCTCATGTCCCTTTCACTAAACTCACCCCAATTATGGTGCGTTGTCTCGCAGATTGTCGCATCTGTCACGTTCTGACCTTTATTTTCCTTTGTTTTGTCTTTAGTTAGTTTGGTCAGGGCGTGAGTTGGGGTGGGCAGTCTATGTTATGTGTTTCTATGTTTAGGTTTGTCAATTGGCCTGATATGGTTCTCAATCAGAGACAGGTGTTTTGCATTGTCTCTGATTGGGAACCATATTTAGGTTGCCTGTTTTCACTGTTGGTTTGTGGGTGTTTGTTTCCTGTGTCTGTGTTCATGCCACACGGGACTGTTTCGGTTAGGTTACTTTGTTATTTTGTATTTTTTGTCGTGTTCAGTAGATTATATTAAAACATGGACACTTACCACTCTGCGTCTTGGTCTGATCCCTGCTACACCTCCTCTTCAGACAAAAAAAATCAGCCTGAAAATTTCTGGGAAACCCAGAAATAAAATCATCCGTAATTGCATCAGATGTGTGTCTATCCACAAAACATTATCCTGAAATACATCCAGGAAAATTGGAAAAAGATAGACCTCCCACTTCAGCTTTCAGTAGTAATACAGGTAGCCCAATAGAGGTTAAACACACCTACAGGAGGGACAAGGCTTACGCTTAAACCAGACAGACGACTCTCAGACATTCGTAAAATGGAATTGACATGATGGATGAGAGAGCATGTGGGTTTCATGTGGGTTGTCATTTTAAAAGACTTACAAGAACGTTACGGTATGTTGTGTCCTGAGGTCAATTTTCCTGTCCCTTCTATGTCTAATTTATAATAACACGTTCATAACCAGTCAGCAAATATTTGGAGCAAGTTAAATGTGTATTTTGTAGACTTTGTAATGAAATTACTTAGAGATCTGTTATAAGCAAAATCTCTATTCTTCTCTACCACTTTTTACTCTAGCAGTAGATTTGACCTCCCATGAGCTGTCCTGGCACTAACAAGTGTTGTGTGTTTCACTATGCAACCTACTTACACTGCACACACAGTGATGTTATCCAGAGCCATCGATGGAGACGGGAGAGAGGTGGCGGTGAAGATGATGATGATGTCATATAGCCCCAACCCAGTTGTATTGAGCGCTGCATTTTGGTGTGGTTGCTGGGTTAAAGGCTTCTGCTTCTACAATCTACAGTCTGCTTCTACAAACTACAGTCTGCTTCTACAATCTACAGTCTGCTTCTACAATCTACAGTCTGCTTCTACAATCTACAGTCTGCTTCTACAATCTACAGTTAGCTTCTACAATCTACAGTCTGCTTCTACAATCTACAGTCTGCTTCTACAATCTACAGTCTGCTTCTAATCTACAGTCTGCTTCTAATCTACAGTCGGCTTCTACAATCTACAGTCGGCTTCTACAATCTACAGTCTGCTTCTACAATCTACAGTTAGCTTCTACAATCTACAGTCTGCTTCTACAATCTACAGTCTGCTTCTACAATCTACAGTCTGCTTCTAATCTACAGTCTGCTTCTAATCTACAGTCTGCTTCTACAATCTACAGTCTGCTTCTACAATCTACAGTCTGCTTCTACAATCTACAGTCTGCTTCTACAATCTACAGTCTGCTTCTAATCTACAGTCTGCTTCTAATCTACAGTCGGCTTCTACAATCTACAGTCGGCTTCTACAATCTACAGTCGGCTTCTAATCTACAGTCTGCTTCTACAATCTACAGTCTGCTTCTACAATCTACAGTCTGCTTCTACAATCTACAGTCTGCTTCTAATCTACAGTCTGCTTCTACAATCTACAGTCTGCTTCTACAATCTACAGTCTGCTTCTAATCTACAGTCTGCTTCTAATCTACAGTCTGCTTCTACAATCTACAGTCTGCTTCTAATCTACAGTCTGCTTCTACAATCTACAGTCTGCTTCTAATCTACAGTCTGCTTCTAATCTACAGTCTGCTTCTAATCTACAGTCTGCTTCTACAATCTACAGTCTGCTTCTACAATCTACAGTCTGCTTCTAATCTACAGTCTGCTTCTACAATCAACAGTCTGCTTCTAATCTACAGTCTGCTTCTAATCTACAGTCTGCTTCTACAATCTACAGTCTGTTTCTACAATCTACAGTCTGCTTCTACAATCTACAGTCTGCTTCTACAAACTACAGTCTGCTTCTACAATCTACAGTCAGCTTCTACAATCTACAGTCAGCTTCTACAATCTACAGTCTGCTTCTACAATCTACAGTCAGCTTCTACAATCTACAGTCAGCTTCTACAATCTACAGTCTGCTTCTACAATCTACAGTCTGCTTCTACAATCTACAGTCAGCTTCTACAATCTACAGTCTGCTTCTAAAATCTACAGTCTGCTTCTACAATCTACAGTCTGCTTCTACAATCTACAGTCTGCTTCTACAATCTACAGTCTGCTTCTACAATCTACAGTCTGCTTCTACAATCTACAGTCAGCTTCTACAATCTACAGTCTGCTTCTACAATCTACAGTCTGCTTCTACAATCTACAGTCTGCTTCTACAATCTACAGTCTGCTTCTACAATCTACAGTTAGCTTCTACAATCTACAGTCTGCTTCTACAATCTACAGTCTGCTTCTACAATCTACAGTCTGCTTCTAATCTACAGTCTGCTTCTACAATCTACATCTACAATCTACAGTATGCTTCTACAATCTACAGTCTGCTTCTAATCTACAGTCTGCTTCTACAATCTACAGTCTGCTTCTAATCTACAGTCTGCTTCTAATCTACAGTCTGCTTCTAATCTACAGTCTGCTTCTAATCTACAGTCTGCTTCTAAACAACAGTCTGCTTCTAAACAACAGTCTGCTTCTAATCTACAGTCTGCTTCTAAACAACAGTCTGCTTCTAATCTACAGTCTGCTTCTACAATCTACAGTCTGCTTCTAATCTACAGTCTGCTTCTAATCTACAGTCTGCTTCTAATCTACAGTCTGCTTCTAATCTACAGTCTGCTTCTACAATCTACAGTCTGCTTCTAATCTACAGTCTGCTTCTAATCTACAGTCTGCTTCTACAATCTACAGTCTGCTTCTACAATCTACAGTCTGCTTCTAATCTACAGTTTGCTTCTAATCTACAGTCTGGTTCTAATCTACAGTCTGCTTCTACAATCTACAGTCTGCTTCTAATCTACAGTCTGCTTCTAAACAACAGTCTGCTTCTAAACAACAGTCTGCTTCTAAACAACAGTCTGCTTCTAAACAACAGTCTGCTTCTAAACAACAGTCTGCTTCTACAATCTACAGTCTGCTTCTAATCTACAGCCTGCTTCTAATCTACAGCCTGCTTCTACAATCTACAGTCTGTTTCTACAATCTACAGTCTGCTTCTACAATCTACAGTCTGCTTCTAATCTACAGTCTGCTTCTACAATCTACAGTCTGCTTCTACAATCTACAGTCTGCTTCTACAATCTACAGTCTGCTTCTACAATCTACAGTCTGCTTCTACAATCTACAGTCTGCTTCTACAATCTACAGTCTGCTTCTACAATCTACAGTCTGCTTCTAATCTACAGTCTGCTTCTACAATCTACAGTCTGCTTCTAATCTACAGTCTGCTTCTACAATCTACAGTCTGCTTCTAATCTACAGTCTGCTTCTAATCTACAGTCTGCTTCTAATCTACAGTCTGCTTCTACAATCTACAGTCTGCTTCTACAATCTACAGTCTGCTTCTAATCTACAGTCTGCTTCTACAATCTACAGTCTGCTTCTAATCTACAGTCTGCTTCTACAATCTACAGTCTGTTTCTACAATCTACAGTCTGTTTCTACAATCTACAGTCTGCTTCTACAATCTACAGTCTGCTTCTAATCTACAGTCTGCTTCTACAAACTACAGTCTGCTTCTACAATCTACAGTCAGCTTCTACAATCTACAGTCTGCTTCTACAATCTACAGTCAGCTTCTACAATCTACAGTCAGCTTCTACAATCTACAGTCTGCTTCTACAATCTACAGTCTGCTTCTACAATCTACAGTCAGCTTCTACAATCTACAGTCTGCTTCTAAAATCTACAGTCTGCTTCTACAATCTACAGTCTGCTTCTACAATCTACAGTCTGCTTCTACAATCTACAGTCTGCTTCTACAATCTACAGTCTGCTTCTACAATCTACAGTCTGCTTCTACAATCTACAGTTAGCTTCTACAATCTACAGTCTGCTTCTACAATCTAAAGTCTGCTTCTACAATCTACAGTCTGCTTCTAATCTACAGTCTGCTTCTACAATCTACATCTACAATCTACAGTATGCTTCTACAATCTACAGTCTGCTTCTAATCTACAGTCTGCTTCTACAATCTACAGTCTGCTTCTAATCTGCAGTCTGCTTCTAATCTACAGTCTGCTTCTAATCTACAGTCTGCTTCTAAACAACAGTCTGCTTCTAATCTACAGTCTGCTTCTACAATCTACAGTCTGCTTCTAATCTACAGTCTGCTTCTAATCTACAATCTGCTTCTAATCTACAGTCTGCTTCTAATCTACAGTCTGCTTCTACAATCTACAGTCTGCTTCTAATCTACAGTCTGCTTCTAATCTACAGTCTGCTTCTAATCTACAGTCTGTTTCTAATCTACAGTCTGTTTCTAATCTACAGTCTGCTTCTACAATCTACAGTCTGCTTCTAATCTACAGTCTGCTTCTAAACAACAGTCTGCTTCTAAACAACAGTCTGCTTCTAAACAACAGTCTGCTTCTAAACAACAGTCTGCTTCTAAACAACAGTCTGCTTCTACAATCTACAGTCTGCTTCTAATCTACAGTCTGCTTCTAATCTACAGTCTGCTTCTACAATCTACAGTCTGCTTCTACAATCTACAGTCTGCTTCTAATCTACAGTCTGCTTCTACAATCTACAGTCTGCTTCTAATCTACAGTCTGCTTCTACAATCTACAGTCTGTTTCTACAATCTACAGTCTGCTTCTACAATCTACAGTCTGCTTCTAATCTACAGTCTGCTTCTACAAACTACAGTCTGCTTCTACAATCTACAGTCAGCTTCTACAATCTACAGTCTGCTTCTACAATCTACAGTCAGCTTCTACAATCTACAGTCAGCTTCTACAATCTACAGTCAGCTTCTACAATCTACAGTCTGCTTCTACAATCTACAGTCAGCTTCTACAATCTACAGTCTGCTTCTAAAATCTACAGTCTGCTTCTACAATCTACAGTCTGCTTCTACAATCTACAGTCTGCTTCTACAATCTACAGTCTGCTTCTACAATCTACAGTCTGCTTCTACAATCTACAGTCTGCTTCTACAATCTACAGTTAGCTTCTACAATCTACAGTCTGCTTCTACAATCTACAGTCTGCTTCTACAATCTACAGTCTGCTTCTAATCTACAGTCTGCTTCTACAATCTACATCTACAATCTACAGTATGCTTCTACAATCTACAGTCTGCTTCTAATCTACAGTCTGCTTCTACAATCTACAGTCTGCTTCTAATCTGCAGTCTGCTTCTAATCTACAGTCTGCTTCTAATCTACAGTCTGCTTCTAAACAACAGTCTGCTTCTAATCTACAGTCTGCTTCTACAATCTACAGTCTGCTTCTAATCTACAGTCTGCTTCTAATCTACAATCTGCTTCTAATCTACAGTCTGCTTCTAATCTACAGTCTGCTTCTACAATCTACAGTCTGCTTCTAATCTACAGTCTGCTTCTAATCTACAGTCTGCTTCTAATCTACAGTCTGCTTCTAATCTACAGTCTGTTTCTAATCTACAGTCTGCTTCTATAATCTACAGTCTGCTTCTAATCTACAGTCTGCTTCTACAATCTACAGTCTGCTTCTAATCTACACAGTCAATCAGCATCAGTCAGAAGGGGGGACTTTTTAACATGCTGTTATGTAATCGCACACACATACATACATACGCACGCACGCACACACACACACACAAAGCACACAGTTTGCACACTGTGTGAAATGTCATACAAGCTTTTAGACAAACACACATACAGCACATATTGTGTTCACTGTCATGCAAGCATTTGGACCTACACACACACACACACACACACACACACACACACACACACACACACACACACACACACACACACACACACACACACACACACACACACACACACACACACACACACACACACACACACACACACACAGCACATGGTTGGATCTCCTCAGGTCCCCTGTTTAACTATCCCATCTTGACCTATTACATGAAAGATTACAGAGTCAGCTATGATTACCCTCCTCTCTCCTCCCTGACTGACTGTGTACCTTTGACTCCTACACTCAGCACCATGACTGGGTTGGAGAGGTAAAGAGGAAGAGAGGGAGAGACAGAGAGAGAGAAATAGAGGGATATGGAGAGAGAGAAAGAGAGAGATTTGAAATGTCTTTATTCTTTTGGAACTGAGTATAATGTTTACTGTTAATTTTTTTTGTTTATTTAAACATATTGTAACGACCCTGGGTTTATAAGCGCGGAAATCGACTCTGCCGTTCGAGCATGCTTTTGCGGCACAGTCGATAGCGTGCCGGACTTCGGGCTAGAAGGTCGAGGGTTCGAGACCTGCTCCGTGCTGTTTCATTACAATATGTTTCCCATGCCAATAAAGCCCCTTAAATTGAAATGAGAGAGAGATTGATTAAGTATATGTGTATGTGCTCGTTTGCATAGTCATGTGTGTGTGTTAGAGAGGCTGCCTTGTCAATGTATTGCTACCTCTGTACTGCAGAATGAGCCACTACTTTGATTGTAACTTCCAGCTCATATTAGCTATCGCTACCTGCTGTTGATAACAGGAAACTACTGCTCCAATAAGTTAGTTCTATATCTGTCAGCAGGGGGCAGTAGCGCTGCATAAATAAACTAATCCTGGTCCACCTAACGCTCTCATGGTAAATAAACCTCTAGCACAAGGATGGGAAACTCCTTTCCCCATCTCTAGCAAACACAGCTGATTAAACAAATTGCATTCTAAACTGAAGATCCTGATTAGTTGATTATTGAGTCAGGTGTGTTACTTGGGGCTGTCCTTGGTCTAGCATCAACCAGGGCTACAGCGTCACAAGATACTATGGTGTGTAAGTCAGATTGAATAATATTTTAATGTATGGTGATATGTATTGGACTTATACGTTGCAATTATTACCAGCAAATGGCCTTCGCTATATCATCCATGTTGCACCATCCTCTTCCTCTCCTCTTCTCTCTCCATATTCTCTGTCAGAAAGGAATGTAGAGAATGATTGAAGGATGAATCATACATGATATTTCTGCAGAATTCATTTTTTTCCCTATACTCTTTCTCTCTATCTTCCTCTAACTCTGTCTGTCTGTCTGTCTGTCTGTCTGTCTGTCTGTCTGTCTGTCTGTCTGTCTGTCTGTCTGTCTGTCTGTCTGTCCTTTTCTCTCCTCTATCTCCAGTGTGAACTTATATAGAGGAGAAGATAGAGGCTGACTGAAGGATGAATCATACATCGTCACATTCTCTCTCTCTCTCTCTCTCTCTCTCTCTCTCTCTCACACACACACACAGGCATGTGCATGTGCGCACACACACGCACACACACAAACACACACACTAGAGCGCACACACATGCGCGCATCAAATCAAATTGTATTTGTCACATGCGCCAAATACAACAGATGTAGACCTTAAAGTTAAATGCTAACTTACAAGGCCTTAAACAACAATGCAGTTTTAAGAAAATACCTAAAAAAAAGTAACTAATAAAAGTAACAAGTAATTAAAGAGCAGCAGTATAACAACAATAGCAAGGCTATATACAGGGGGTACCGGTACAGAGTCAATGTGCGGGGGCACCGGTTAGTCGAGGTAATTGAGGTAATATGTACATGTAGGTAGAGTTACTAAAGTGACTATGCGTGGGGCGGGGGGGCAATGCAAATAGTCTGGGTAGTGATTTGATTAGATGTTCAGGAGTCTTATGGCTCGGGGGTAGAAGCTGTTTAGAAGCATCTTGGACCTAAACTTGGCGCTCTGGTACCGCTTGCCGTGCGATAGCAGAGAGAACATTCTATGGCTAGGGTGGCTGGAGTCTTTCACAATTTAGTCTCATTAGCTTGGCAGTATAGTATTTGTTGCTCCCTAGTGGGCTAATAAAGCAATTTGGCATGTGTGTGTGTTAAAATCTGCCATTTGGCAGTTCAGGCTGCTATGCCGGTATAGTGAATATGGGTCTGTGCATTGAGTGTTAGGCGTATAGCAGGGGTATTTGATTTGATTCAACTCTTACCCTACGAGGCCCGGAGCCTGCTGGTCTTCTGTTGTAATTGATCATTAATTGCATCCACCTAAGCCAGTCCCTGATTAGAGATGAACAATGGGAAAATGCAGTGGAACTGGCTTGGAGGTCCAGAGTTGAGTTTGAGGGGCCTATAGGCTATATGTTTATGACCTTATAGGTATGCCTCCACTGTTGTTAAGATTTCATTTCATATCGGGGCTTTTGGTGGTTGTGGTGATATGATATTCATATTTAATATTGTGTAGGCTGGCTGTAGCTACATAATAACAAGGTCAATTCTCAGTAGTGGGTGGAGATTATTTTGAGTCGTCAATATTTACCACAACAACAAAGTTATAAACCCCGCCCATTTATCTTCTTAAAATTAGATTTTAAACCTAACCATAATCTTAACCTTAAACATGAATTAACACACTGCTAACCTTATGCATAACACTAACCTTAAATTAAGACCAAAAAGCACATTTTTGTTTTCATTCATTTTTACGATATAGACTTTGTGTTTGTGGTAACTACTGGAAATCAGTATTTAGGGAGACCGTAAACCCCGCCTATGCAGTTGAGAGGCAGATTCAAATGTGATGACGTACAAGGATACATAAACAGGGATTGGACCCCTAAATAAATGGAGAAGATCCTCCGAATAACTGGACATGAACAGATCCATATAATACAAAAACTGACGAATTTACGTAGCTCTAACTCTGAAGTTGTTGGCCCCCGTGCACAAAGCCAGGGATTGGCAGGAAGTTATTTTAAGTCTGCGGAGGTCATCAGCATTGGAGTAGACAGTTGACTAGACCGTTTAAAGCCCCCCTGCCTGCATATCTGAGAGCGAATCGGGATCAGCGGATCCACCCCACACAGCCATAGCCCTGCTTTGCCTAACCATAGCGGTTCCTGCATACGCCGTTATGAGCTCCTGGTACGCGTCTGGTTCTCGGAACGACGCTCCCTCCCCACTCCCAGCCGTTACCGAAGAGAAGCCGCCGAAGAGGAGAGCGTTTTACCTGCTTTGGAAGACGTCCAAGAATCGCAGCCGTAGCGACAAGCAACAGCAGCAGCAACCCGCGGCAAACAACAACAATATACCATTCATGATCCACTGCCAGATCGGGAAGGAGATCAAGCACATATGCAGCAACTGCCGCGGCAACTGCCATGAAGGTGAGTGGAGAGGAGGGTTGAGCTTTTCACAGCAGCAGGAGGAGCCCACTGGGCACAGGCATCAATTCAAAGTATATTTCACGCTGTTTCCACTCAATTGAATTGCAATTACGTGAAACAACGTTGATTCAAGCAGTAGGAGATGTTTTTGATCATCTCCCACTCCTCCAAGCGACCGCTCCCATGGCTTGCTCGCTTGCCTTTGCCTGCCCCACGGCGGGCTGTTTTTCTCCGTGGACAGGCTGCTGAGGACTTTTCAAATCGTAATAATAAATAATACTACTCTGAGTCGGACTATTTCTGTGGGTGTACTAGTATATGGTGTTTTGTAAGCATTAGGCTATTCAATATCTATCTAGGCAGTATAGCATTGGAATGGTATTTTTATTCTTCTGCTGTGTTTTGAATGTTGTTGTGATGGAGGTGTTCAAACAGCCCCTGGCTGCAGTAGGCTACAAGCCTGAGATGTACCGTTCTATTTACTACCACAAGTGCATATGAAAAGCATAAATAATTGAAATGCATTCCATAGTTAATTCAGTTGATAGGTCTGTCTCCTCTCCTTTGCACTTAGGCTGTTACTACAATTTTCTTATGCTAAACTTCACTCAGGCCCCCCTTCCATCATTGGGGAACATCCTGCGCCCCCACTGCACATCCACACCATGTCTATGTCTAAGGGCACAAGCACTGTTCATGATACAAACTGTTCACACACCTCTTCTTGGCGGATAGTTGTTTTGTTGTTGTAGGCTTTAAAGCTTATTTCACACATATTGTCATGAGGGGCAGAGAAAATGTTTCTGTTTTAAAGCACATTTTCTTGCAATTCTACACATTTCGCCAACGTGTATTCATGTGATATTTGAGTGACTCAAACATTACAACAAAATTTATGGGCTAAAAAACCTAGCTAAAAACATTAGCTGACATGGGCTAGTTGATCTGGACATTTCTGATAAGTTATAAATAACTCCCCCTGCCAACCCCTGCGCCCCCACTCTCCCTCACACACACACTTACTCTTTGTGCAGACTAAAAGGTGAGGTGTGTGTGTGTGTGTGTGTGTGTGTGTGTGTGTGTGTAAGTAAGAGTTTGAGTTAGTATTTTTATTTGAATTAGAATATTTTTCCCCTGTCCCTGTGATCCGGGCACCATGCCTTTTTTCCAAGCAGTCCAGCCTGGTAGGAAGACCGGTGTTATGGGAAGGAGGGGGAGTTTGGAGATGGAAAAATTATGAGAAAATGGAGTAAGGAGAGCAGTGTAATTATTTTAGAACAGTCTGACATCTCTCTTACAATGCAGAGCGTATCATAGCTCAGGGAGAGAGAGATATACACTACCGTTCAAAAGTTTGGGGTCACTTAGAAATGTCCTTGTTTTTGAAAGAAAAGCACATTTTTTGTCCATTAAATTAACATAAAATTGATCAGAAATACAGTGTAGACATTGTTAATGTTGTAAATTACTATTGTAGCTGGAAACGGCTGATTTTTAATGGAATATCTACATAGGCGTACAGATGTCCATTATCAGCAACCATCACTGCAGTGTTCCAATGGCACGTTGTGTTAGCTAATCCAAGTTTATCATTTTAAAAGGCTAATTGATGATTGGAAAACCCTTTTGCAATTATGTTAGCACAGCTGAAAACTGTTGTACTGATTAAAGAATCAATAAAGCTGGTCTTTAGATTAGTTGACTATCTGGACAATCAGCATTTGGGATTTCGATTGCAGGCTAAAAATGGCCAGAATCTAAGATATTTCATTTGAAACTCGTCAATCTATTCTTCTTCTGAGAAATGAAGGCTATTCCATGCGAGAAATTGCCAAGAAACTGAAGATCTCATACAACGCTGTGTACTACTCCCTTCACAGAACAGCACAAACTGGCTTTAACCAGAATAGAAAGAGGACTGGGAGGCCCCGGTGCACAACTGAGGGGAGGACAAGTACATTAGTGTCTAGTTTGAGAAACAGACACCTCACTAGGTCCTCAACTGGAAGCTTCATTAAATAGTACCCGCAAAATACCAGTCTCAACGTCAACAGTGAAGAGGCGACTCCGAGATGCTGGCCTTCTAGGCAACTGCACCGCCCGCAACCGCAGGGCTCTCCAGAGGGCGGTACGGTCTGCACAACACATCACCGGGGCACACTGCCAGCCCTCCAGGACACTTACAGCACCTGATGTCATAGGAAGGCCAAAAATATCAAGGACATCAACCACCCGAGCCACGGCCTGTTCACCCCGCTACCATCCAGAAGGAGAGGTCAGTACAGGTGCATCAAAGCTGGGACCGAGACAGAAGCTGTTCTTCAATCTCAAGGCCATCAGACTGTTAAATAGCCATCACTAGCCAGCTACCACCCGGTTACTCAACCCTGCACCTTAGAGGCTGCCGCCCTATATACGTGGAATCACTGGCCACTTTAATATTGGAACACTAGTCACTTTAATAATGTTTACATACTACTTTACTCATCTCATGTGTATGTACTGTATTCTATTCTGCTGTAAAGCCGCTCCGACATTGCTCGTCTTGATAGTTTATATATTTCTTTATTCCATTCTTTTACTTTTAGATTTGTCTATTGTTGTGAATTGTTAGATACTACTGCACTGTTGGTGCTAGGAACACAAGCATTTCACTACATCCGCAATAACATCTGCTAAATATGTGTATGTGACCACATACTTTGAATCTCATTCTTTTACGGATTATGTTATTGACTGTTTTCTCTCCCCTTCATCTCTTCTTCTCCTTTCCCCTTCATATCTCCTCTCTTCTTCTCCTCTCAGTTGAGGAGGTGGAGCGACTGGCAGCGATGCGATCTGATTCGCTTGTCCCTGGCACACACACCCCTCCCATTCGCAGGCGGAGCAAGTTTGCCACCCTCGGTCGTCTGTTCAAACCGTGGAAATGGAGGAAGAAGAAGAGCGAGAAGTTCAAGCAGACATCTGCTGGTAAGACCCCTATCTAACCTTCAACCCTTACCCCTGAACCATAAGCCCTGCTTTCTACCTCTCCCCTGACCCTAGTCTAACACCCTAAGATCTAACCCCTTAGCCTTAACCGCTTGTATTCTACCTCTCCGTTTGCCACCTAAGCACTCCCCCCTACTCCGTGGTAGCTGTAGTCTTATGTCCTCAAGGCAAAGCTACAACCTTACAATGTAATGATGTCATGTTGATGTATGTATGGCTGTAGGTGCTATGAGGCAGAGGGCATTGCTGGGTAGCCATGGCAAATCAAATTTATTTGTCACATACACATGGTTAGCAGGTGTTAATGCAAGTGTAGCGAAATGCTTGTGCTTCTAGTTCCGACCATGCAGTAATATCTAACAAGTAATATAACCTAACAATTTCACAACAACTACCTTACACACAAGTGTAAAGGAATGAATGAGAATATGTACATAAAAATATGGATGAGCGATGGCCGAACAGCATAGGCAAGATGCAGTAGATGGTATAGAGTATAGTATATACATATGAGATGAGTAATCTAGGGTAAGTAAACATTATATAATATAAAGTGGCTAGTGATAAATTGATTACATCAATTTTTCCATTATTAAAGTGGCTGGAGTTGAGTTCGTATGTTGGCAGCAGCCACTCAATATTAGTGATGGCTGTTTAACAGTCTGATGGCCTTGAGATAGAAGCTGTTTTTCAGTCCCCTGGTCCCCGCTTTGATGCACCTGTACTGACCTCGCCTTCTGGATGATAGCGGGGTGAACAGGCAGTGGCTCGGGTGGTTGTTGTCCTTGATGATCTTTATGGACTTCCTGTGACATCCCGTGGTGTAGGTGTCCTGGAGGGCAGGTAGTTTGCACCCGGTGATGCGTTCTGCAGACCTCACTACCCTCTGGAGAGCCTTACGGTTGTGGGCGGAGCAGCTGCCGTACCAGGCGGTGATACAGCCCGACAGGATGCTCTCGATTGTGCATCTGTAAAAGTTTGAGTGTTTTTGGTGACAAGCTGAATTTCTTCAGCCTCCTGAGGTTGAAGAGGCGCTGCTGCGCCTTCTTCACCACGCTGTCTGTGTGGGTGGACCATTTCAGTTTGTCCGTGATGTGTACGCCGAGGAACTTAACTCTCCACTACTGTCCCGTCAATATGGATAGGGGGCTGCTCCCTCTGCTGTTTCCTGAAGTCCACGATCATCTCCTTTGTTTTGTTGACATTGAGTGTGAGGTTATTTTCCTGACACCACACTCCGAGGGCCCTCACCTCCTCCCTGTAGGCCGTCTCGTCGTTGTTGGTAATCAAGCCTACCACTGTAGTTCCGTCTGCAAACTTGATGATTGAGTTGGAGGCGTGCATGGCCACGCAGTCGTGGGTGAACAGGGAGTACAGGAGAGGGCTGAGAACGCACCCTTGTGGGGACCCAGTGTTGAGGATCAGCGGGGTGGAGATGTTGTGACCTACCCTCACCACCTGGGGGCGGCCCGTCAGGAAGTCCAGGACCCAGTTGCACAGGGCGGGGTCGAGACCCAGGGTCTCGAGCTTGATGACGAGTTTGGAGGGTACTATGGTGTTAAATGCTGAGCTGTAATCGATGAACAGCATTCTCACATAGGTATTCCTCTGGTCCAGATGGGTTAGGGGAGTGCGCAGTGTGATGGCGATTGTGTCGTCTGTGGACCTATTGGGGCGGTAAGCAAATTGGAGTGGGTCTAGAGTGTCAGGTAGGGTGGAGGTAATATGGTCCTTGACTAGTCTCTCAAAGCACTTCATGATGACGGAAGTGAGTGCTACAGGGCGGTAGTCATTTAGCTCAGGTACCTTAGCTTTCTTGGGAACAGGAACAATGGTGGCCCTCTTGAAGCATGTGGGGACAGCAGACTGGGATAAGGATTGATTGAATATGTCTGTAAACACACCAGCCAGCTGGTCTGCGCATGCTCTGAGGACGCGGCCGGGGATGCCGTCTGGGCCTGCAGCCTTGCGAGGGTTAACACGATTAAATGTTTTATTCACGTTGGCTGCAGTGAAGGAGAGCCCGCAGGTTTTGGTAGCGGGCTGTGTCAGTGGCACTGTATTGTCCTCAAAGCGAGCAAAAAAGTTGTTTAGTTTGTCTGGGAGCAAGGTATCGTGATCCGCGACGGGGCTGGTTTTTCTTTTGTAGTCCGTGATTGACTATAGACCCTGCCCCATATCTCTCGTGTCTGAGCCGTTGAATTGCGACTCCACTTTGTCTCTGTACTGACGCTTAGCTTGTTTGATTGCCTTGCGGAGGGAATAGCTACGCTGTTTGTATTCGGCCATGTTTCCGGTCACCTTGTCCTGATTAAAAGCAGTGGTTCGCGCTTTCAGTTTTGCGCGAATGCTGCAATCAATCCACGGTTTCTGGTTGGGGAATGTTTTAATAAGAACATTCAGATTCCACAATGATTCTTGTGTCCACAATGAAACACCCTCTCCCTGTGTTTTATCAGTTTCTTTCTGTAAATATGTAGTGAACTCCATGACAGTAGCTAAAGCAAGGGGCTATAGCAGCACACAAGTAGACTACAAATGCATGCTGGGCCTGGCATGCCCTGAGTTCGTGAAGTGAGCGCTATTGGAGCAGTACTGGAACAAAATTGGAGAGGCCGAGAAGGCCAACACTCCAACCTTTTGGAAACTCGCGCCATGCTCCAGTCATTCATTCATCAACGATGCACTTGTTAATAAACTCGCACACCCCCGAATCAGCGTATTCGTCAATGTTGTTGTTCGCCGCAATGCGGAACATATCCCAGTCCACGTGATCGACGCAATCTTGAAGCGTGGAATCCGATTGGTCGGACCAGCGTTGAACAGACCTGAGCACGGGAGCTTCCTGTTTTAGTTTCTGTCTATAGGCAGGGAGCAACAAAATGGAGTCGTGGTCAGATTTTCCGAAGGGAGGGCGGGGGGGGAGGGCCTTATATGCGTTGCGGAAGTTAGAATAACAGTGTCCTAGGGTTTTGCCAGCCCTGGTAGCACAATCGATTTGCTGATAGAATTTGGGGAGCCTTGTTTTCAGATTAGCCTTGTTAAAATCCCCGGCAACAATAAATGCAGCCTCAGGATATGTGGTTTCCAGTTTACATAGAGTCGAATGAAGTTCTTTCAGGGCCGTCGAGGTGTCTGTTTGGGGGGATATACACGACTGTGATTATGATCGAAGAGAATTCTCTTGGTAGATAATGCGGTCGGCATTTGATTGTAAGGAATTCCAGGTCAGGTGAACAAAAGAACTTGAGTTCCTGTATGTTATGTTCACACCCCGTCACGTTAATCATAAGGCATACAACCTCGCCCTTCTTCTTACCAGAGAGATGCTTGTTTCTGTCGGCGCGATGCGTGAAGAAACCAGGTGGTTGTACCGACTCAGATAGCGTGTCTCAAGTGAGCCATGTTTCCGTGAAACAAAGAACGTTACAGTTTCTGATGTCTCTCTGGAAGGCAACCCTTGCTTGGATTTCGTCTACCTTGCCAATGTCCAGTCTCTTGACAACGAGTAGTATGCTCGGGAGCGGTGCGCGATGTACCCATCTACGGAGCCTGACCAGAAGACCCCTTCTTTTATGGCGTCGTTGTTTTGGGTCGCCGGCTGGGATCCGATCCATTGTCCTGGGTGGTAGGCCAAACAGAGGATCCGCTTCGGGAAAGTCGTATTCCTGGTCGTAATGTTGGTGAGTTGACGTTGCTCTTATATCCAATAGTTCCTCCCGACTGTATGTAATAAAACCTAAGATTACCTGGGGTACCAATGTAATAAATAACACGTAAAAAAACAAAATACTGCATAGTTTCCTAGTAACGCGAAGCGATGCGGCCATCTCTGTCAGCGCCGGAAGTTATGTCTATCATATAGTGTATTATATGATTGTTGAAGACTGTACCAGAGTATGTGAGCGAGGTGCGGAGTGTGCCCAATTTGACTGGAGCACGGCGCGAGTTTCCCAAAGGTTGGAGCGTTGGCCTTCTCAGCCTCTCCAATTTCATTCCAGTACTGCTCCAATAGCGCTCACTTCACGAACTCAGGGCATGCCAGGCCCAGCATGCATTTGTAGTCTACTTGTGTGCTGCTATAGCCCCTTGCTTTAGCTACTGTCATGGAGTTCACTACATATTTACAGAAAGAAACTGATAAAACACAGGGAGAGGGTGTGCGGTGATGTAGTGTCCACAACTAAAGAATCATTGTGGAATCTGAAAATACACGTATCCCAAAAGCATGATGGTGCACATGCATACAGAAAGGAACGAGGTGGGTAGCTAGCTAAGTGTGACGTGTGTGTGTGTGTATATATATATATATATACACTGCTCAAAAAAATAAAGGGAACACTTAAAGAACACAATGTAACTCCAAGTCAATCACACTTCTGTGAAATCAAACTGTCCACTTAGGAAGCAACACTGATTGACAATGCACATTTGTGGCCTGCTGGAGGTCATTTTGCAGGGCTCTGGCAGTGCTCCTCCTGCTCAAAGGCGGAGGTAGCGGTCCTGCTGCTGGGTTGTTGCCCTCCTACGGCCTCCTCCACGTCTCCTGATGTACTGGCCTGTCTCCTGGTAGCGCCTCCATGCTCTGGACACTACGCTGACAGACACAGCAAACCTTCTTGCCACAGCTCGCATTGATGTGCCATCCTGGATGAGCTGCACTACCTGAGCCACTTGTGTGGGTTGTAGACTCCGTCTCATGCTACCACTAGAGTGAAAGCACCGCCAACATTCAAAAGTGACCAAAACATCAGCCAGGAAGCATAGGAACTGAGAAGTGGTCCGTGGTCACCACCTGCAGAACCACTCCTTTATTGGGGGTGTCTTGCTAATTGCCTATAATTTCCACTTGTTGTCTATGCCATTTGCACAACAGCATGTGAAATTTATTGTCAATCAGTGTTGCTTCCTAAGTGGACAGTTTGATTTCACAGAAGTGATTGACTTGGAGTTACATTGTGTTGTTTAAGTGTTCCCTTTATTTTTTTGAGCAGTGTATTATCTTACCCCATACAAACCTTATGTTATCGCTGCACCATGGCCATAATTGGGTTATGATTCAGACAGGCAGTGACCAGTGTTACATCATTTATTAGATCAGTACCCTGTGCCTGCTCCGCAGACCAGTTATGACCACAGTGAATATAGTAATGTCATATATAATGCCACCTAATGTTGTTGCGATATCATATCCTGCCCCATCAGTCCTGGAGAGGAAGATGTCGACCCGGCAGAGCAGAGAGGAGCTGATCAAGAGAGGAGTGCTGAAGGACATCTACGACAAAGGTGAGAGGTCAGAGGGTATAGAGGAGAAGACGGCAGAGGGAGGTTAGAGAGCAGAGACTGATGGCAAAACGTTATTGTTGTGTAATCTAACATGCTTTAGACAAAATCAAGTCACACAGTCAGCATCACAGTATCCACCTGTATTGAATCCAGGTCAGATATGTACTGGGAACATGTTATCTCTGTTTCCATCTCTCTCTTCCCCCTCTTCTCTCTCTCTGCAGACAGAACGGTAGTAACGAGTGGAGAGGAGGTCAATATGGAGAACGGGAGCTCTCCAGCGTTAGGAGGGTCTGATCCATCACATTGTGATGGAGCTGAGCTGATGGATGGAGCAGGGTCAGCCATAGGTGCATCTCGGGCCTTCTATCAACACACTCACCCATTGGTTCATTATCACGCACTGTGCTTTAACATGATATCTGATTGATCAATTTTGTTCTCACACCTCCCAACATGCTCACCCATTGTTTCATTCCCATTCACCTTTTTGTAATAACATCTGATTGGTCAATTCTCTCATCTCAGACCCTGTCCCAACAAACTCGCTCATTAGTTAATCTCCTCTCACCCTTTTGTAACATGACACTTGATTTATTCTGTCCCCAGGTACAGTAGAGTTCCAGTTGTCTGGAGAGGGGACGTCTCCACAAGACCACACCCAGAATCCCAGCCAGGCTCCACCCACTAAGGTCATGGTGTACCCGGGCGACGGCGGCGGGGCAGAGTCATCTCATCACATCATAAAACAACCCAGACAACCCCCAGCGCTACCCCCCAAACCCTTCAACAGACTGCCCAACCACATCACAGGTAGAGCCCTGTACTCCTCTGTGTGATTTGCTTTTACTTTGCTTTCTATTTTCTCTGACCACCAGCTTGCCGCTTGTGTGGGTATATCTGACTCTGATCTCTGTATCTATTTCTCTCTCCAAATATTGGGGAAGATGCCAGAGCTGAAGATAATGTTGAAGAGTTTATGAATAGCCAATTAGAATTTGTGGTCTGTATATTTTATAATTTTGTTTAGTATACCATCAACACCAGTCCTTTTTTGGTTGGAGGGTTTGTATTTTGTCCTGTAGCTCATCCAATGTAATTGGAGAATTCAGTGTGTTGTGGTAGTCTTTAATAACAGGTGCTACATTTTGTAAATAATCACGTATATGTTTTTGTTTCTTTGTTAAATGGCCGAAAACCACTTCATCTCCATTTTAGATAGGTAGCTCTTCATGTTTGTTTAGTGTGTTCCAATTTTCCCTGAAAGGATTTGATTCTATGAATACTTCAATTGCATTGATGTTTTCTGACATGCTGTTCCTTTTTTCTGAAGTGTATTTTTTGATTGTTTCACCATAGTGAAGTCTCTCTCTCCCTCCCTCTGTAGAGGGTATGCCAGTGAAGCTGCCCTGTATGTCCATGAAGCTGTCTCCTCCTCTACCTCCTAAGAAGCTGATGATCTGTGTGCCTGTGGGAGCGGGGGTAAGCATGGAGCCCTCGGCCCTCACCTTCCAGAAGTGCCCCCCTCCCTCTCACCATGTGGGGTCCCTTGGGGGCCACTCCCTACACTACAGGACCCTTCCTGTGCCCCTACACCCCCCCAGCCGCATCATCGAGGAACTCAACAAGACCCTGGCCCTTACCATGAAGCGATACGAGAGGTGAGGACTTAATGTGTGTCCTTTCCTCCATGTGTGTGCATGAAAAATAATGTTGATGAAGTGGTTCATAACTGAGTGTACAAAACAGTAGGAACACCTGCTCTTTTCATGACAGACTGACCAGGTGAAAGCTATGACCCCTTATTGATGTTAAATACACTTCAAATGAAGAGGGGAGACAGGTTAAAGAAGACTTTAAATCTTGAGACAATTGAGGCATGGATTGTGAGTGTGTGCCATTCAGAGGGTGAATAGGCAAGACAAACGATTTAAATGCCTTTGAACGGTGTATGGTGGTAGGTGCCAGGGGTATAGTAGTAGGTGCCAGGCACACCGGTTTAGGTCAAGAACTGCAACACTGCTGTGTTTTTTCACTCTTAACAGTTATGTGTATCAAGAAAGGTCCACCACCCAAACGACATCCATCCAATTTGACATAACTATGGAAAGCATTGGAGTCAACATGGGCCAGCATCCCTGTGGAACGCTTTCGACACCATGTACTGAAAAATTGAAGGCAAGAGGATGTGACTCAATATTTTGTACACTATCCAGCCTGCCCTGTACTCCACTCCCATTGGCCCTGGCCTGTGCCTACTCTACAGCGGTGTGATGGATTGTGGGTAGTTGGATCGAGTCGTTAAGTAGCTTGTTAGTCATTTGACAAAACGTGTTCTAATTAGTGGGGTTAAATTGGGAATAAAGATTGATGCCCGGTCAATGGGAGAGAGGAGCACTGTTAGCAGACAAGAGTCTGGCGTTAGAGAGGACAGTTTGCGGTTGGGAGGGCTTCGTGGAGGTCTCGGTCTCTCTTTGCCTGTGTGTCAGAGTAGAAATAAGAGCCTTTCTCTATGTCAGTGAAAGATGGACAAAAGGTCAGCTCTCTGAAGTCTTATCATAGGTAATAGAATGGGTCAGTAACCGAAAGGTTGCCGGTTCGAATCCCCAGGCGGACTAGGTGAAAAATTTCAATGTGCCCTTGAGCAAGGCACTTCGCCCTAATTGCTCCTGTAAGTCGCTCTGGATAAAAGTGTCTGCTAAATAACTCAATTGTAAATGTTAAAAGGTTTCTGTGATTGGTTACTATTGGCATCCATCCACTCACAATCAATTAGTCATTTAGGAATCCAATACCACAATACTCTAGGCAGCATTTGAAACATCTGGTCAGTCAAACACATCTCAGTACAGAGACCATTTCATCTAAACCTCCTCTGGCTGTTGTTCACTTCAGCTTTGGATAAAGAGCTGCACTAGTTCCCAGAGCCTTACCTTGGCTTTACCTCTCTGGGTGTATGTGTATCATGGGCTGGTGTCTAACCAGTTTAGAGCACCACCAGAAACACACACCATCTCCATCAGTCTACAGATTCATCACACAAGAAGAAAACGCCGTGTGATTGACCCAAACACTCAGTGTATCATGACAAGGCGAGACCCAGATGCCGACACAGGAGGCAGATGGTTGGAGTCTTACAATGTTTAATAATCCAAAAGGGGTAGGCAAGAGAATGGTCATGGACAGGCAAAAGGTCAAAACCAGATCAGAGTCCAGGAGGTACAGAGTGGCAGAAAGGCTCGTGGTCAAGGCAGGCAGAATGGTCAGGCAGGTGGGTACAGAGTCCAGAAACAGGCAAGGGTCAAAACCGGGAGGACTAGAAAAAGGAGAATAGCAAAAAGCAGGAGAACAGGAAAAACACTGGTTGACTTGGAAAAACATACAAGACGAACTGGCACAGAGAGACAGGAAACACAGGGATAAATACACTGGGGAAAATCAGTGACACCTGGAGGGGGTGGAGGCAATCAAAGGACAGGTGAAACATATCAGGGTGTGACACGGAACATAAACCGGCTGCGCACGTGCGCCATCCTGCATAAATGTACTTTGTCCCCCCACACCAAACGCGATCACGACAAGCAGGTTAAAATATCAAAACAAACTGAACCAATTGCATTAAACATTTGTCAATTAGCTTGCACTTGCTAGCTAATTTGTCCTATTTAGCTAGCTTGCTGTTGCTAGCTAATTTGTCCTGGGATATAAACATTGAGTTGTTATTTTACCTGAAATGCACAAGGTTCTCTACTCCACCAATTAATCCACACACAAAACGGTCAACCGAATCGTTTCTAGTCATCTCTCCTCCTCCCAGGCCTTTTCTGCTCTGGACTTTATATTGCGATTGGCAACTTTCATAAATTAGGTGCATTACCACCACCTACCTCGTTCGTCTTTCAGTCACCCACATGGGTATAACCAATGAGGAGATGGCACGTGGGTACCTGCTTCTATAAACCAATGAGGAGATGGGAGAGGCAGGACTTGCAGCGCAATCTGTGTCACAAATAGAACCAACTAATTTTAGTCCTTGGCAACGCAGACGCTCGTTGGCACGCACGAGCAGTGTGTGTGCAATAATTGAATAATATAGATTTCTAAATTTATTTTGCACCGCTTGCGCAAGCGACGCGAGCGATGTAGTCAGGGTATAACTGATGTGCCAGATTCCCCCCCCCATGGTCCATCACTCTGATTGGTGAGCCGTCAGGGGGTTGATTTCCTTTCAGTCAGATGTGCTCCCGGGATACCATTTTTTTCCCTCCTTCCTTTCCTCTCCTTTCATTTTTCGGTTTGGTCTCAAGCACAAAATGGTAATAGGTATCCTAGTCTTTTTAAAGTCTTTATTTCTTTGACTTGGTTGCTGCCTGAATTTGTCTAAATGTGATGTTAGTAAACCTTGTTGGCATATAGGCACACTCAAACAGAGTTTGTATAAGCAACAGGGATAATTATTCTCCAGTTACGAGATTGCTGATTTGTATTCCTATCTGCTCCTGTGCTGTTTCCCTGACCCAATCAGGAATGCTGCTTCGAGGCTAGTTTCTGATTGGTCTGCAGTTTGTCTCCCTTTTGGTTGAGTCAGGCCGTTTTTATAGTGTTTCAGTCCTGTTTTGTCAGTTGATTTGAGGTGCCGTTTACGCTTGGCTGTTTTACGTTAATCACAGACTCCATAGCTCCTTTCATATCAACTTATGGTGGACGTTACCTTACTACTCCCGTATTTCTAACACCACACACACGCGGATGGATGGACAAACACACACACAAGCCCACTATCTCTCGCTAACGTTTGAGCTTTCTCACTGACCTCAGCTCCCTGCACCATGTGGTTCCCACGGTGATGATGGCATGTGATAACAACAAAGAGAACCTCTGCAACGAAGAAGACTACCAAGACATACCTGGGTCGTACAGGGACGAGGAGGATGAAGATGACGATGAAACACTGTTTTCAAGTAAGTGTTTTGTTTACTACGGTTGGGGCCGTAGTGGCTGTTTGGTCTCTGCTTAGTGGCCATTCCTCCTGGTAACAGCCTCAATGGCTACTGGGATATGTAGTTTCAGAGCTCTCCTTTCATTGGACCTCTCCATTTCATGAGCTGTGAATCCCATTGGTTCGCCTCCCTGATTGTGACCAATCAAAGCACCGAGGTGACAGTGGTGTGTGTCATGAAACACACACACACGATGGCTAGTCCTCAGATACCCTGTTCCAGTAGTTCCCTTCAGCAGTGAATTATTGATTTGAGGCCCATTTCAAGCTCCCGAGTGGCGCAGCGATCTCTAAGGCACTGCATCTGTGCTAGAGCCGTCACTACAGACACTGGTTCAATTCCAGGCTGTATAACAACCGGCCGTGATTGGGAGTTCCATAGGGCGGCGCACAACTGGCCCAGCATCGTCCGGGTTAGGCTGTCATTGTAAATAATGATTTGTTCTTAACTGACTTACCTAGGTAAATAAAGGATAAATAAAAAATCTGAAGCATTTATACACACACACACCTCTCTGTAATCTGGTTATGTAAACAGAGGAGTGGGTTGGAATCAGTAAACACACTCCCATCCTGTAGCACTCACTGGAGAGGATAAAAGTTGTGACAATTTAATTGCTAGTGCATGAGTTAGCTACTGGTGGTGTTAGTTATTCAATTTTATAAACATTTAATGGACAATAATGTGTGTGTGTGTGTGTAGGTACCCTGGCTCTGAAGGTATTGAGGAAGGACTCCTTGGCCATTAAGATCAGTAACCGTCCGTCTGTGAGAGAGCTAGAGGAGAAGAACATCCTGCCCAGACAGTCAGACCAGGAGAGACTGGAGTTCAGGCAGCAGATAGGCACCAAGCTCACACGGTGAGACGCACACACATACACCCTCCCTATAGCAATGGCTAGGAGGGCACTCAGTTCCTATATACAAACACACACAGCTGCTTTTTAAAAGATTGTATATAGCTATCATGGTGCTTCCGCACACACACACACAGCTCCCCTATGTCAGCACCTGTACACCCTGCTCTGGCCTGGTTGAGAAGTGACCTGGGGGAGAGGCGAGACAGAGATGAGATGCAAGGAAGTGAGAAAAGGGAGCGGGATGGGGGATGGAAGGAAACCGATGAGGAGCGTGGGAGATAGACGAAGGAGAGTAAAAGAGAGCCTGTCATATTATCTTGAATATGCCAGTGAGAGGGCGGACAGCTTCAAGTGGGATTTTACCTTCACAGAGTACAGAACATAAATCTGGCAATACAGGAATAAAGAATTCAGTTTCCTTCCTTTCTTTCGCCTCACTTTCATTTGTTACACTCACTGCTTCTTGCCTCCTCCCTCGCTTCCTTCCCTCCATCTAATTCTCTACCTACCTCTCCATCTCTCTGCTTCCCCTTTCATTCCTCCCCTCTCTCAATTTTTCTTCTCCCTCCCTCCCTCCCTCCCTCCCTCTTGTTGCTGTGTGAATCCCTGTCAGACTGTTGAGGTGGTAAATACATCTGAGGGAGTCATGGCTCACAGAGGAGACTGGTCTGACATCAGAAAATAAAACAATAAAAGACTTCAGGAAACGGTCCTGACTGACTTTAGTTTAATTTTCTCAGGAGGTTGAGTCAACGGCCAACTACAGAGGAGCTGGAACAGAGAAACATACTCAAACGTAAGTAGAACAGACTAGATAGGCAGAATACACATTTCCAGTTTCTCACGAAATGGACAATAGTGACTTTTCTATTTTGTTTTATTCTATTCAAACCTGTCTCTCCCTCTCTCAGCGCGCAATGAACTGGAGGAGCTAGATGAGATGAGAGAGCTCAAGAAACGCCTGTCTAGAAAGGTGAGAGGGGGGAGGAGGAGGGTGAGGGGGGAATAGGGTATCACTTTTCATTAGATGGCAGATTAGAAATATAAAAGCATTACCTGTTATGACATCAAGTTCTCATCCTCTGTTGTGTAACATAAGTGGTGTGTGTGTATTTCTCTAACGGTTTGGATGATTGCCTGAGAGGCCATCTTTATTGTTTTACGGTTGAGAACAACACAATAATCCATATCTACTGCCCCCGAGACCCTCAGCCACCACACACATACTCTGACAACCCTTTTCTCCTGTCCCCAGTTGAGTCAGAGGCCTACAGTGGAGGAGCTGAGGGAAGCTAAGATCCTGACCCGCTTCAGTGACTATGTAGAGGTAGCCGACGCCCAGGACTACGACAGGAGGGCAGACAAACCGTGGACAAGACTCACAGCTGCAGATAAGGTAATAACACTCACATGCAGTTGCGCACACCACACACACATATACAATCACACACAAGTCAGAAAAAAAACAGTATACGCATGACAAGAGTTGAAAAATTACAGGAACTTTCAATAAATTCCCTGGTTTTCCTGAAATCCCGGTTGGACGATTCCCAGAATAAGAAGGGAATAAGAAAATCTCCAACCAGGATTGCTGGGAAACCAGGGAATTTATTGAAAGTTCCTGGAATTTTGCAACTCTTGTCATGCGTATACTGTTTTTTTTCTGACTGATCTCCAGTTCTGTTTGTCCCTTGTAGGCTGCTATACGTAAAGAACTCAATGAATTTAAAAGCACAGAGATGGAAGTGCATGAGGGTAGTCGGCATCTAACCAGGTATGTATGTCACAGCCATACTACACTCTGCAACACAACACAGATACACTTGCCCATACTTCAAGCAGTGTATACAGTAACTAATTATCTCTCTCCCTCTCTGTCCTGGAGGTTTCATCGACCATAGTTCTTCTTATGCCATCTTTTTCAAGAACCTCAAGTGCTGGACCTCAAAACTGCTGCCTCTGTACCACACCCCTCCCCTTCCAGACCAAAATGCAACCAGACCAGAACTGGACCAGAACCACACTAGAACCAGAGTAGAATGTGATCTGAACCTGACCGTAAACTTAATCTGAACCTGGCGGGGTGTGTACAGAACTGGGCGACTGACACTTCTACAGGCTCCAGTGTTGACCCAAAATGGCTACCAATGAATGTAAAGGGCAGACTGGACCAACTACAACAGTATTTTGGTCCAGTGGTCACAGTGTGGGCGGGTTGCGGAGAGGGACTGTCATACACATGGAGACTGACAGAAGGCACTAGACTGACTGGCTTCTCTGTCAGCGGAGATTATATGGACTAAAGTATTGTTTTTTTTTTAATAGCCTTATTATAATTGTTAATAATGAAGATGGTTAATGTGGTTAATTGCACTTTGGTTTTTGACAGTACTCTATGGAGGAGTTATGGAACTCTGCTCCTATATCTGTGCCAATGGGACTTTGGGATTGTGGGAGATTGAGTTTGGCAGGGTATCTAAAAAAATAAAAAATACAGAGACCAACAACTGATTGGGAGAAATTATTCTCCTCCAAGGGCTCCTGTTTCCAAAACAGAGAGACCAAGCCCTTTCAATCAGATAGGACTGCAGAATAGGATTCTGTAATAAGTGTGTTGCAGTACTACTTACAATGCCGTATACACCATGTGCTACTCTGGAAGCTGTAGTATGAGAATATGATCAGAATATATACCCATTAAATGTTGAAATACAACACATCCTGTCCATGTTGAAACAGTATAGAAATATGAACCTAGCAATAATTGAACTTTTCTTTCCTCCGGGGCTGCATTCAAGAGAACAATTACTGGGAACATTTCAGAGAGCTGCCTGCTCAATACCAAATACACTTTGAAACGCTGTTATGAGTTGTGATCTTGAATGCAACCCAGATCACCATTATTATTGTTGAGTTCTGCAACCCTCTGTATAGTGTCACTATACCTGTCATTGTTTACAGGGATGAAAACAGTCAAATGTACTTTGAATGACATTTGATAAAGTATGTTGCCTATACAATGTTTCAGCAGAGTGCTCCATAGACTGGCAAGTTAACGGTCAATAGTTATGAAGGGAATGGAATTTAGATTTCTGAAAACAGGAATTGTATGGTTCCGCCTTGTTTAGCCTCATAGTGGAGAACCGACATTAGACAACTCTTTGGCTGTAAATGAAAGTACACTACAACCTTTAGCTCATACACAGAGACATTTCAAAATTGTTATTTTATACTAAACACATGCAGGTGATGGTCTTGATCGTTTAGCCGGAGAACCCTTTGACTTGTGGTGTATCTTGGTATGCGTGTGTATACAGGGACATGTTCATAAGGTACAAAACATGGAAAATGTTTTACAACGGAGTGCTTACTAAACACGACCCAGGACCGTCTCCCTGTGCCTCTCCATACTAAGAAAAGAAAGAGGACATTCTTTGGGAATTACTGTATAAGACGTGTACATAATACAAAATAAACAAATGTTTTTCTTTTTTGTACAGAGGGAAACTGCATGTGATGATTGTTAACTTATTGTTCGTCTTCTATCATGTATGCAGTTTCTTATCTAAAGGAAACTTAATAAAAAACATTCAAAACTGCTTTTCCTCAACCGTCTCTATGCCATACATATGTAGCATCACCAACAGTGAGAACTTAACTCACCTTTAAATGAAACCACAGTGTTTCATAATAGAAGTAGAACAGTATATTTGAGTGGTTTTAATGCACTCAACATTCTCTGTCATTAAATGTATGTTTATTGACATACATGATTTAACTATGCTCTTCTGCTAGACATTCACATGCCAAGCGACGCCACCTCTAACTTCCTTCCATCAGGACATGTTCAAGGAAAGGGGCTTCATTTGGAGTAGACTGAACCGAGTAAGTTGGAGGAGTTGGCAAGACAACACAAATGGATCTGGGACCAGGCTATTAAAAACAGAGTGGACTGCTTCTGTGATCCAAAATCAGTCTGCTCAGTAAGCCTCCCTAAGCACAGGTCTGGAACCAGTTTCCCCAACCATATATATAATTTTTTTACCTTGGACCGGTCCTTAGTACAGACATTATATCCATTGAGTCAACTCATTGGATGTTTGTTAGTGGCAGAATTCTCCAGTTGAGGGGAGAGAGAGTACAAGCGTATCCCAATGTCATTGACCCCCTTCAAGAGTGTCTGGCTGGGGATCTGGAGATCTGTGATTCTATATAGAGTGCATGGGGGTGCCACAGGTCAATGGCTTTAGTCAATATGGCATCTGTGTTCTCTTGTGGCACCTGCTAGAGGAAGGAGAAAACAAAACAAATCAATGTGATTGGTAGAGAAATGAGGTAAATCATTTTGGTTGGCAGGGGTATGGTCTTAGACAGGTCTAAAGAAACATGATATGAAGAAAATGTAGTCTATTCAGAGGAACCGAACACCATATTATGAGTTGTCCTTCTGTTTGGCCCTGATCTAACTATGCCATAAGGCTATGAGCAATACTAGTTCATTTAGAAGACAAGATTTGCTTAAAATTCTGTGCCACTATTTTATAGTATGAAGAATACAATTGAACATAAATGAAAAAAACAGAAAGGATATTTTTTCCAAACAATTTGAGGGAGTGCGCAAGTCCGGTTATTCTGTGTTGAGCGGTTAACAAAGAAACATCCGGTTATTCTGTGTTGAGCTGTTAACAAAGAAACATCCGGTTATTCTGTGTTGAGCTGTTAACAAAGAAACATCCGGTTATTCTGTGTTGAGCTGTTAACAAAGAAACATCCGGTTATTCTGTGTTGAGCTGTTAACAAAGAAACATCCGGTTATTCTGTGTTGAGCTGTTAACAAAGAAACATCCGGTTATTCTGTGTTGAGCTGTTAACAAAGAAACAGGTAGTCGTTGATCAAATCTTTCTCACAGGCTACAAGTGAAGACAGACACATCGGGGACGCAACTGCGTGTGTCCTTATCCAATTCCGAGGCACATATTGAAGATATTCGAAGAACTGTCCACATTTACTTTTTGTCAGCCAGTAAGATGAGCAGGCCTAACAAACAGCAAAAGCACTAGCCTATGTCAATGTACTTTCCCCCATTTTTCCAAAAGTTGACCCATTTTATTCTGTGAGAGAAATAAATTTTCCCAACATAGTCTGGAACAGGTTTGGTATAAGATAGATCCCAAATTAATACAACCACTAGCATAAAAAAATCCTGTTTTAAGCAATGAGCCTGACGCAAAAGATGAGAACGTTTAGCTTAAAAATGTTGATAAACTATTAGGCTATTTCTTCACATTATAAGCGCAGCAATGCGCACACGGCAGTAGGCTATAAGCACAAATGTTCCATTAGCAGGAAAACACCATTCTCAAAAGTGAACACAAATGTGATTATGCATGTAATGCTTTTATTATAAAGATGCTTTTTTATGGTGAAAACGTTCTTCCCCAAACTTGAAACTCACGTATGTATGTATGTATGTATGTATGCATGTATGCCAGTTAGGCAAAACATCCCTTGTAATGTGGATTAATGTGCTTCAATTTAAGAAGTTATTTTGGCCACTTTAGTTGTGATACAAACTTTAGGCCTATGGGCTAGGCTACATGAGGTGTGCGTCTATGCACTTGAAAAAGTAGCCAAAAAAAGAATGCGCTGTTTCTTGCCTTAAGCTGGGCATCATTCACAAGTGATAATACAGTATACCATTCACAAGTGATAGGCTAATATTGTCACCCATCACACTATTCTTGATTTAATCTTGTCTTTACATACACTAAATAACATATGTGTGAAATTTGTTTTGATTTAGAATGGACCATTATCATGCACCTGTCTCGAAACAGGGGCAGCGGGGAAAATACATGTCATCTATGCACTTAAATAGTAAACGAGGACACGTTTCCCGTGATTAATGTTCATGCCAGCCAGGTGAGAATCCCGACTGCAGTGTGTAGTCCGGGGCCGGGCTCAATGTGGGCGGAGTCAAACGTCGGGCCGGGCTCAAACGCGTTTAACCCGAACCCTTCCCGAACCTTTCCCGTCCTTCAAGGTCACCCAAGTTGAGGTAAACGTTGAATCTTAATCAAACCTAAATGAATATAAATATAAACCATGAAAGTGAGACTGTCATTAGGCATAATGTACTTTGTAATATTCATGTTATACCAGTGCAGCGGTATATTTTATTGCTAATTGCTCACAATGAGGGAATCTTATTTGGACAAATCTGCCTACTTGAGCAGTAAGCCTAGGTTTACATATACAGTTATGCAATCGACTTCTTTCTTCAATGTATGCCTTGCTCTGTTTGGCTGGCTCTAAATGTGTATCGTTGATGCCATTCCCTTAGTTCGCTATAGAGAGTCTACACATAGTATATACAATAATGAAATCAGCTGGTCCCAACATGCATGGCAAGTCAAGAAAAGTCATTGTAATTTGTCCACACTGCAAACTGAAGTTAAATAAGAAAAACTTCAAAACATATTTACGAAGAAAGCATACACATTGCTTTGAAACAGTATCCAATGAAAGATTTTTGGCATGTGAGTACATTGATGTGAGAAATGGTGTGTTTTCAGTCAAAAATACATTTTCTGGTCCAGCAACACCCATATATGTTGTGAAAAATACTTGGGCTAATTCAGTTCCAACTGTGTTCAAAACTGTTATGCATGCTGAAGTATAAAAAGCTGTTGAATTGTACTTTTTCTTTACTTTCACATACACCGTGTTCACAGAAACATTGCTCGGATCTCGTCTCCTGGACCTTGGAGGACTTTTGGTGTGGATGATGTTATTCCACTGAACTGTACCATTTGATTGTCATTCCTTTATTGAAAATTGTACCTTGTTCACACGACCTATCAAAGCAAGGTTTCTCAAACAACTGTGGGGTGTTTGTTTTGATGGTAAGATGCTGCCTATTCAGTATATTATATTAGTCCTATTTTCTGTTATAATATATGAAAAGTTATTATTTATGTGCTTGCAGCATGCAAAGCACACTTGTTATTGCTCATACTTTTTCTTGTTTATTATTCTTGACACTTTTTGGGACCTATTTCCTACAGTTTTTACACTACATACACAATTCATACATCAAACTCCTGGAGAGCTGGATTCTGATGTGACATGCTGTGACAACTTGTTATTATTAATATTTACTATTACCATTATTGTTGTTACCATAACTATCCAACTTAACCTACTCTTTCTTAACTTACAGTACGCTCTGTACATTGCATGTTAGTATTGTACCTTCCGGAGACACCTGAAACCCCACCTCTTTAAGGAATACCTAGGATAGGATAAAGTAATCCTTCTGACCCCCCCCTTAAAAGATTTAGATGCACTATTGTAAAGTGGCTGTTCCACAGGATGTCATAAGGTGAATGCACCAATTTGTAAGTCGCTCTGGATAAGAGCGTCTGCTAAATGACTTAAATGTAAATGTATTGTGAAAGTGGGGTGTAATCTGTCTTGATCACCCAATGAGGCACGACTCTTAATATTTATTCTTCAAGGAAGCAGATGTTTTTCTAAGGGACACCCTAGAGGCAGCAAGGTGACGTGAACTCCAAACATTTAAAGGCACTGTTTCCCTCCCTAGTGTAATTGAAATGGACAGGGATGACCACATTACAAGCCTTAAAGAACTACGGTTGTATAATGGCCTGGATGAAGAGGAAAATATTCTCCTCTAGGAACCATTCATGTTCCAGTTACAGAGAGATAAGATGTCCTATGTGGAGGCAGTTGACAAGACAATTACTGTCTTTGCTTCTTTTGAGGAGCAGGAGCGAAGCCATTTTTGAGGAATGGTCAAACCTTGTTTTTGTCTGCTGTGTTAATTGTTTCAATTGTTAATTGTGTTATGTTGTTCAGTAAAGATGACGTAGCATGAAGTGAAAAGTGTTACAACCCACCTACTGGTACTTTATATAATATTTCTTACGATCTTCAAAAATTAAATATGTTTGTATTCAACGTGTGCCTTACGCAAACGTGTGTGTTTGTATTCAGTGTGTGACTGTCAAACCTCAGATGGACAAAAAAAGGTGGGCGGGGTCAAACGTTTGACCCCCTCCCCCCATCGGCTTCCTATTTCGCAACAAAGCCTCCTTCACTCATGCTGCCAAACATACCCTCGTAAAACTGACTATCCTGCCGATCCTTGACTTCGGCAATGTCATTTACAAATTAGCCCCCAACACTCTACTCAACAAATTGGATGCAAGCCTCCCGGGTGGGGCAGTGGTCTAGGGCACTGCATCGCAGTGCTAACTGCGCCACCAGAGTCTCTGGGTTCGCGCCCAGGCTCTGTCGCAGCCGGCCGCGACCGGGAGGTCCGTGGGGCGACGCACAATTGGCATAGCGTCGTCCGGGGTAGGGAGGGTTTGGCCGGTAGGGATATCCTTGTCTCATCGCGCTCCAGCGACTCGTGTGGCGGGCCGGGCGCAGTGCGCGCCAACCAAGGGGGCCAGGTACACAGTGTTTCCTCCGACACAATGGTGCGGCTGGCTTCCGGGTTGGAGGCGCGCTGTGTAAAGAAGCAGTACGGCTGGTTAGGTTGTGCTTCGGAGGACGCATGGCTTTCGACCTTCGTCTCTCCCGAGCCCGTACGGGAGTTGTAGCGATGAGACAAGGTAGTAATTACTAGCGATTGGATACCACGAAAATTGGGGAGAAAATGGGATAAAAATTTAAAAAATAAAAATAAAAATTGGATGCAGTCGATCAGTGCCATCCGTTTTGTCACCAAAGCCCCGTATACTACCCACCACTGCGACCTGCATGCTCTCGTTGGCTGGTTCTTGCTACATATTCGTCGCCAAACCCACTGGCTCCAGGTCATCTATAAGTCTTTGCTAGGTAAAGCTCCGCCTTCACTGGTCACCATAGTAACACACACCCGTAGCACGCGCTCCAGCAGGTATATTTCACTGGTCATCCCCAAAGCCAACACCTCCTTCGGCCGCCTGTCTTTCCAGTTCTCTGCTGCCAATGACTGGAACGAATTGCAAAAATCACTGAAGTTGGAGACTTATATCTCCCTCACTAACTTTAAGCATCGGCTGTCAGAGCAGCTTACCGATCACTGCAGCTGTACACAGCCCATCTGTAAATAGCCCATCCAACCAACTACCTACCTCATCCCCATATATATATATTTTTTTTGTTGCTCTTTTGCACACCAGTATTTCTACTTGCACATTGTCATCTGCACATCTATCACTCCAGTGTTATTGCTAAATTATTTTGCCACTATGGCCTATTTATTGCCTTACCTCCTTACTTCATTTGCACACACTGTATACAGATTTTCTATTGTGTTATTGACTCTGTTTGTTTATCCCATGTGTAACTCTGTGTTGTCGCACTGCTTTGCTTTATCTTGGCCAGGTCACAGTTGTAAATGAGAACGTGTTCTCAACTGGGCCTACCTGGTTAAATATTTTTTTTTTTACTAAAATTGAGTCCGGCCCCGAATTGCACACTGCAGTCAGGGGTACTTGAGCCAGGTAGGCAATACTCCTGTTGTAAAGATAAGCAATGTGACTAATATTAGGAAAGTTGAGAAATAAATATAGTAGGCCTAGCCTATTGAAAGCTGATGGGATCCTCCTCTTTTTAAGAGGCCATCACTCTGTATCACCTTTTTTCTGTACTTTCATCACCTTTTTTCTGTATTCTTCATGCAATTTCATAACCTATAGAAATGTTTCGCATCATGAGCCCACAGGCTCTCATGAAGTGTTTGATTAGATTTTCGATTATATTTGCATTGATGTCAGAGTGATTAGAGGGACAATAGAGTGCCAAGAACCAGGCAGATAGCAAGTTTGGTAGGCTACTAATGACAATGAGCAGTATCAGAGCTTGGAGAAGCCGTGACTAAACGGTCACATGGAATTTGACTGCTGTCATGACTTGTGACTGCCATTGTGGTGGTAATATGGTCACCGTAACAGCCCTAGGCTTGGCTGTGCTTTTGGTGTGTTCTCTTCACTACTGTCTGCCTGGTGAGAGACAGGGATGTCTATGGGTTTAATAGTGAGGTGTTAAAAAGGTTAGTCTTCCAGAGTTTCACCTGTGTTGGATGTAGCTTGTGTGTGAGACTTTCCACACATGGATCCTGTACATTGAGGGCAGAGGGAACCTCTGACTGAATGTGCTAAGTTTCTCCACATCTGACAGAGAAATACACAAGTAAAAAGGCACAAGGTAAGCAAACGACACAAGGAAGGCAATGTTAATAGCATAGGCCTACATAACAATGAAGGTAGAAGGTGGAAGCATCAGTACTAACAGTAATAGTTATTGTGGTGCACTTGTTGTAACAGTAATACTGTGCTGTCACTGTGGTAATAATCCAATGTTTATGTTGCCCATACCCAATGGGTTTTCTTTCATAAGTATCTCCAGTGATTTATTCTCCTCCACCTTCTCATAATAGGCAGAACAAAGTTCCTCTGGGGGTCTTCTGCCATACTGACACCTGGACAAATTACAGAAGGGTATTGATGTGTCTCCGGAAAATCACATTAACATCACAGCACAGTTAATCTGGCAGACTGATAAAGTTTATCAGGCAGGCTAGTTGACAGTACTGCTGCGTTTACATGGTACAAGGCAGACGGCGAACCGGATGTCATTGCTTTCAACGAGAGCACGACGTCAACTTTTGCCGTCTGCCATAGTAGTGTTGTTTTCTACCGGATGTAGATTTACACTGAAATCAAGATAGCAGCGCTTGCTTTTGCCGCCACCTTCTGCATATCGACTGGTATGGCGGTTTTGCGTCCCTCGTCTAAACGCAGCATAACGAACACTAAAGAAAACACTGATAAACATTGAATCTACCTCTACAATAAAAAGTGATATAGATTGCGAGACAACATCAACATTGATGATAATCAATCCAAGTTAGCTTTTTTGACAGTGCTATCAATGACAGTCAACAGTTACTATAGTTTCAGCAGGTGTTTATTCCACAAATGACCACCGGCTAAATCTATGAAGTTGAAATGTCTATTTACTCTGTTCCATCCCACTGCCTCATCAACACAGTCTGGCAAGTTATACACTAAGATCTACACTGTAAAAAACATCTAGACATTATCTCTCATTTCTTTTAAACTAGCATTTGTTTTTTAACAGCGGAAACTTATATTAACCTTACTGTGTGTCTTCGACATTTGCAATATTGAAATTAGATCTCCAGCTGTCCCATAATGAACGTGTCTGGGTTCGGGACGAGACAAGACAAGACAGGCCAGCAGCTTTTCTCAGCCATTCGAAATCATGAATCAGCTAGCATCATTTTTTTATGGACATATACAAATAAATGTCAATAGAAAACACTTCAAACGAAACGAAATCCAGGTAGTTTGCGGTCTTTCCAGCTTCAGTTTGATTGTGTTAGCTGTGTTGTTGGCTAGCTCCTCTGAACATTTGTCCTGACGAGAGCACATGTTCTATGCCATGTGAAATTGCGCATCATTACATTAGCTCACTGTTATGGATGTAAATTATAAAAATAAATGTCACTAGAAAACAGCTTAAACAAACGCAAATGCAGCTACTGTTTTTCGGATTGCACTGTTTGACGTGACTAAATTAACGATAGTTGGCTAGCTGGCAAGCGAGGAATAACAACGTTGCCAGTCCGTTCTGAATGTTCCATTGCCATACAAAACAAAAACGCTCAATGACTCGGTCGTGGCTCAGACAACCGAACCGATAGAATGAAACCTTAGATTTGTGTCGGGACTAGATGTCGTGGAAGGATAAAATAGTATGAATATATTTATCAAAATAACATTAAAGAAAATGACGGTCAGTATTTGAGTATGTATAAAACGGATAATGCTGTTGTAGCCGGTATTTGGAAACGCCAGCTTCTCGAGCATTATCACTTAAGTTAAATGTAGCCACAGAACAATTGATGTAACTAGCTACGCTTGCAGTTTCTAGTATTTTCTGTGACAGCATTAAAATGATAGTTTACCGACAACCATTGAAAACTGTGCGATGAATAGACCTACATACAGAAGTACAATTTATTGTTAAAATGTGCTTTCGGTAAAGCTCCTACAGCCTCCTACCCTGTTGCACCAGTGGGCCTCTGCATCCACGCCCTTTACAAGTTGCAGTCACTCTGAAGGCACGCGTCTTCAGCAAGCTAGCTAATTAGCTACGGTAACCACTATGGTGTATTTCTCATACCAATGCATAGCCGCGGAAGTAAGGGTGCTGCAACACCCCCTGATAAATCAAAATAAAATACATTTTTATTTTTAAGCAACAAAAAAAGTAGGGTACATCATATTATTTGCTGTAGTCACGTTTTGGTGTAGTGTAGCTGGGAGAAAAACTACTGCAGTGGTTCCCAAACTTTTTATAGTCCCGTACCCCTTCAAACAGTCAACCTCCAGCTGCGTACCCCCTCTAGCGCACTCTCAAATGTTGTTTTTTGCCATCATTGTAAGCCTGCCACACAGACACTATACGATACATTTATTAAACATAAGAATGAGTGTGAGTTTTTGTAACAACCCGGCTCACGGGAAGTAACAAAGAGCTCTTATAGGACCAGGCCACAAATATTAATATTATAATAATCAATAATTTTGCTCTTTATTTAACCATTTTACATATAAAACCTTATTTGTTCATCGAAAATTGTGAATAACTGTGGGGTTTTATAAGTTTTTTTGACATGCTTAACTAACTGTAAGCTAATAGGGCTTCTTATGCATTAAAGTTTGAATTACTGACTCATGTGAACCTGCATTTTCCATTGTTCTCACTCTTACCAGTGCTCTGTCTAACCATGAGGCCACAGCCTGAAATATGTGTGTGTATGAAATATGTGTGTGTATGCAACAAATGTATCAGTAGTGTGAAGCTGTACTGTGTGACCGAGACTGTGCTAATCTTAGAGAGACACAGGAGGGGGTGAATCATGAGACTGCTGACTGTGGTGTACAATGGACAATAACAGATAAGCTATACACACGAAGAACATATGGGAGGTTCTGAGTAATACTATAACACGCGTGATTGAATATTAGCAACTGTATTACATATGATTGAATACTATAACAAACGTGATTAGCAACTGTATTAAATGTGATTGGCCTGGGCACCTGGGTGTCTGTGTGTGTGTGCTGGAAGTAACAGTTAGAGCCAGATAAGAGTGCTGGGAAGCTGTAGATAGCCTTGAGCGAGAACAGTGGACATTGTATACAGGTGCGAATATCTCAGACAATGTTATAAAACTGTCTGACCCCAGTCTCTGGGGTGAGGGAGCGTAATCTACACAGCAACAGCGACAGGACACCAGAGAGCGCAAAGGGGCTGGGACCAGCTTATGTGCCAACACCAACGATAGGCTGGGTGAGTCTAAACCACGCCCAGTCTCTACTCTGACAGGCCGGCTCGGAAGTGGGAACTCTCTCTGTCACGAGTATAATATACTATCTTTGTGCAGTGGACCCGTATATACGAAAAATGTATTTGCCATTTAACTTTTGAATTAAACAATTATTTTAAACCAAGTTCAGGTGTGATATTGTTCCTATCTCAGTTGAACTTTCGCAACCCTAACATAACTCACCACAGGTTAATGAGAAGGGTGTGCTTGAAAGGATGCACATAACTCTGCAATGTTGGGTTGTATTGGAGAGAGTCTCAGTCTTAAATCATTTTCCACACACAGTCTGTGCCTGTATTTAGTTTTCATGCTAGTGAGGACCGGGAATCCACTCTCACATAGGTACGTGGTTGCAAAGGGCATCAGTGTCTTAACAGCCGATTTGCCACGGCTGGATAATCTGAGCACAGCCCAATCCAGAAATCTGGCAGTGGCTTCTGATTTAAATTTAATTTTCACAAAACCGCTTGTTGCAATTTTGATGAAGCTCTCTTGTTCAGATATTGGTAAGTGGACTGGAGGCAGGGCATGAAAGGGATAATGAATCCAGTTGTTTGTGTCATCCGTTTTGGGAAAGTACCTGCGTAATTTTGCGCACCCAACTCACTAAGGGGCTTCGCTATTGAAAGAGATTTGCGTCAGTTCAAATCTGGTATCAGGACAAAATGTGATTCAGAGTCACCGAATATATTTTAAGTATTTTAATTTAAAACCCAAGCAATAAATGGTAAATGCAATTTTTGTATATACGGGTTCATTGTATCACCACGCAGGGTAAAGCAGGGAACTGACTGAAATAGTACAGACATCTTCTTTTATACTGTGTCAGTGGTAGTTCCAACTTCAGAGTTGGCCTGTCACAGTAGAGGCTTAGCGTGGTTTAATCTTGCTAGCCTATCGGTGGTGCCCAGACACAGCACTCAGGATTCAAATGTCCGAAATGGTGTTTGTGAAGATTGAACTGATTTGTTGGTTTCTACACATTCCTCAGTTCCTGTTTTGTTGTTATTCAGCATTTTTACATCTTGTCTCAACCTTGTGGTTTGCACAGTCGACACCCTAGATTAACAACAGCTTTTCTGCAGTCACGCTATGTTTTGTGATTAACATGTCCTACTTCTATAAGGCATATATTTATGTTAAAAGAGAACAAAACCATCCTTCACACTATATCACATTTGACATTGTCCGTAAGCTTGAGTTCATTTGCACACAAAAAAATCATACAATGATGGAAAGACCTGTGTGATGTCCTTATTAATGCAGACAGAGAAGAGCTCCAACTTCTTAATCATTAGCTCAATTTTGTCCCGCACATTGAATATAGTTGCGGAGAGTCCCTGTAATCCTAGATTCAAAAAACATTACCCAGATAGGCCAGTTGTGTGAGAAACTCGTCATCATGCAAGTGGTCAGACAAGTGAAAATGATGGTCAGTAAAGAAAACTTTAAACTCGTCTCTCAATTTAAAAAAACAAAACATGTCAATACTTTGCCCCTTGATAACCAGCGCACTTCTGTATGTTGTAAAAGTGTTACATGATTGCTGCCCATATCATTGCATAGTGCAGAAAATACCCAAGAGTTCAGGGGCCTTTCTTTAACAAAGTTAACCATTTTCACTGTAGTGTCCAAAACGTCTTTCAAGCTGTCAGGCATTCCCTTGGCAGCAAAAGCCTCTCGGTGGAGGCTGCAGTGTACCCAAGTGGCGTCGGGAGCAACTGCTTGCAAGCGCGTTTCTACTCCACTATGTCTCCCTGTCGTGGCTTTTGCGCCATCAGTAGAGATACCAACATGAGCAACAGCTACAGTGCCTTGCAAACGTTTTCATCCCCCTTGGCATTTTTCCTATTTTGTTGCATTACAACCTGTAATTTAAATGGATTTTTATTTGATTTTCATGTAATGACATACACAAAATAGTCCAAATTGGTGAAGTGAAAAAAAATATATACTTGTTTAAAAAAAATCAAAAAAATACAAAACGGAAAAGTGGTGTGTGCATATGTATTCACCCCCTTCGCTGTGAAGCCCCTAAATAAGATCTGGTGCAGGCAATTACCTTCAGAAGTCACATAATTAGTTAAATAAAGTCCACCTGTGTGCAATCTAAGTGTCACATGATCTCAGTATATATACACCTGTTCAAAAAGGCCCCAGAGTCTGCAACACAACTAAGCAAGGGGCACCATGAGGACCAAGGAGCTCTCCAAACAGGTCAGGGACAAAGTTGTGGAGAAGTACAGCTCAGGGTTGGGTTATAAAACAATATCAGAAACTTTGAACATCCCACAGAGCACCATTAAATCCATTATTAAAAATTGAAATAATATGGCACCACAACAAACCTGCCAAGAGAGGGCCGCCCACCAAAACTCACGGACTAGGCAAGGAGGGCATTAATCAGAGAGGCAACAAAGAGACCAAAGATAATCCTGATGGAGCTGCAAAGCTCCACAGCGGAGATTGGAGTATCTGTCCATAGGACCACTTTAAGCCGTACACTCCACAGAGCTGAGCTTTACGGAAGAGTGGCCAGAAAAAATGTCTGGCGCAAACCCAACACCTCTCATCACCCCGAGAACACGATCCCCACAGTGAAGCATGGTGGTGGCAGCATCATGCTGTGGGGATGTTTTTCATCGGCAGGGACTGGGAAACTGGTCAGAATTGAAGGAATGATGGTGGCGCTAAATACAGGGAAATTCTTGAGGGAAACTTGCTTCAGTCTTCCAGAGATTTGGGACTGGGACGGAAATTTACCTTCTAGCAGGACAATGACCCTAAGCATACTGCTAAAGCAACACTCAAGTGGTTTAAGGGGAAACATTTAAATATCTTGGAATGGCCTAATCAAAGCCCAGACCTCAATCCAATTGAGAATCTGTGATATGACTTAAAGATTGCTGTACACCAGCGGAATGCATCCAACTTGAAGGAGCTGGAGCAGTTTTGCCTTGAAGAAATGTCAAAAATCCTAGTGGCTAGATGTGCCAAGCTTATAGAGACATACCCCAAGAGACTTGCAGCTGTAATTGCTGCAAAAGGTGGCTCTACAAAGTATTGACTTTGGGGGGGTGAATAGTTATGCACGCTCAAGTTTTCAGTTTTTTTTGGTGTTATTTCTTTGTTTCACAATAAAAAATATTTTGCATCTTCAAAGTGGTAGGCATGGTGTGTAAATCAAATGATACAAACCCCCCAAAAATCTATTTTAATTCCAGGTTGTAAGGCAACAAAATAGTAAAAATGCCAAGGGGTTGAATACTTTCGCAAGCCACTGTACGTTTGGCTACATACGGACCGTTAGTGGAATTCCCACGAGAGTAACAGTTAATGTGATTGGATGGTAATTATTTGACTAGGCTACCTGCATTTGACATTGTGATGTTATTCCGTTGAATACTAGATGGTTTAATTTTATTTTTGGCAGTGAAACGAGGCTACTCAGGTGAGAAAAAAACCTCACCCAAACGTATAGCTCCGTTGGAAAATATAAATGGACTGTTTGAAAATGTGAAGAATTAAAAAAATAATAATAATAATAATTAAATGTGAATCACATTTTTATTGCGTGTACCCGTTTTGGAATACCTGGTCTACTGCAATCCAATGTCCACTAGAATCCACTAGAATCTAGTGAGTTGATTTCAGAAATTCAAGTTTGACAGACTTGTATAGTTGAAAATTGGACGATTTATACGATTCATTATTTGAATATGTTATTTATTCTCTAAACCAGATTTTGAAAACTCTCTGACCAGGAATATTTAGGTTTTATGTGAGAGCCATCTGGCACAGTCTAAACCAGGGGTGTCAAACTCATTCCATGGAAGGCCTAATGTCTGCTGGTTTTTGTTTTTTCCTTTGAAATAAGACAACCAGGTGAGGGAAGTTCCTTACTAATCAGTGATCTTAATTCATCAATCAAGTACGAGGGTGGAGCGAAAACCCGCCGATCCTCGGCCCTCGGTGGAATGAGTTTGACACGTATTCTAACCGATCATTAACAATTTCTGTGTTTATTTCACACAATATTTATGACTATGAATACATGTCATGATGCTCATATATTTGACTTAGTGTGGTATTTTCATGTATTCGTACCAAAATCATCACAATCTTATTGACCATATGATATTATAGTCTATTTCACACAGACACAAGTGCAATGATGTAACATTTTATTTGGAGAAATAGAAAAATTGTTACCATGTGTTAAAAGAAGACAGCCCCATATTACACTAACAGTATAAACACTAAGCAATGTTATGACATCCCATGCAAGAAACACTACTGTACTTCAGAATTCAAAGTAAACATAACACCTATTAATGTTCTCCAAAACACACAAGACACTAACCCTCTCCCATCCAACCTTTTATACATTCATTACATTCTCTAATTATTGTCACCAAAATGAATCAAATTTAAACTGTAGTACTATGGAGTTTGGAAAAATAATGTCTGACAACGAAGTGGTCGTATCATGCTGTCAGAGTACAAAGCCAATTTACACTGAACAAAAATATAAATGTAATATGTAAGGTGTTGGTCCCATATTTCATGAGATGAAATAAAAAATCCCAGAAATGTTCCTCGCGCACAAAAAGCTTATTTCTCTCAAACTTTGTGCACAAATTTGTTTACATCCCTGTTAGTGAGCATTTCTCCTTTACCAAGATAATCCATCTACCTGACAGGTGTGGCATATCAAGAAGCTGATTAAACAGCATGGCCATTACATAGGTGCACCTTGTGCTGGGGACCATAAAAGGCCACTTTAAAATGTGCAGTTTTGTCACACAACACAATGCCACAGATGTCTCAAGTTTTGAATGAGCGTGCAATTGGCATGCTGACTGCAGGAATATCCGCCAGAGCTGTTGCCAGAGAATTTAATGTTCATTTCTCTACAATAAGCTACATCCAATGTCATTTTTAGAGAATTTGGCAGTACATACAACCGGCTTCACAAGCGCAGACCACGTGTAACTACGCCAGCCCAAGACCTCCACATCCGGCTTCTTGACCTGCGGGATTGTGGGATTGTCTGAGGTCTTGTGTGGGGGGTTGCTGAGGACTATTTCTATCTGTAACAAAGCCCTTTTGTGGGGAAAAAAACTCATTGTGATTGGCAGGGCCTGGCTCCCCAGTGGGAGCACCCTTGCCCAGTCATGTGACATCCATAGATTAGGACCTCATTTATTTATTTAAATTGACTGATTTCCTTATATATACTGTAACTCAGTAAAATCTTTGAAATTGTTCTGTTGCATTTTATATTTTTGTTCAGTATACATAACATTTTACTTCAATTCAAACACCTACAAATGTGTTTTTCCATTCTTATCCTTATTACCTCTATCTAGGACAGGCACATTTCTAACTGACCAATAAGCAGGTTTTCCTTACATAAGTAAAGCAAAAGGTAATATGTCAAAACAAAAACTAAAAGTATGCAAAGAGTAAGACAACTAAGTTAATGAATTAATGAATCGTTTTCCCTCTTTCCCCTATGAAATGGAGCTAGAACTGAAGGAGGTGCGGCTGTAGGTGGAGCTGCTTATGACGCTGTATCGGCTGGAGGAGCTAGGCGACCCCAGGTCCACGCTGCCTCTCCGCGAGCCTGTCCTCGACCCGGTCCTGGAGCCCGAGGTGGACCCGGGAGCCGAAGAGAAGTTGTACGGACTACTGATCCCTCTGGAGGAGGTGGAGGCAGCCTGGAGCATCTTGACTCCCGTATTCTCCTCCAACAAGCAGTTATCCAACGCTTCTTTATAAGAGATCTTCAGCTTTGTCTTGGGACAGGTTAGGTTCTTGGCGTGGTGCCTCATGTCCTGGAGCTTCTGGGCTGCCCTCCCGTCCAGCCAGCCCACGTTGAGAGCTTCCTCGATGGTTCTCCTGCGGCCCAGCTCCGGGTCGTACAGGCCTCCAGTGACAAACTGGAACTCCAGGAAGCGGTGGCCCGCCTCGTAGGGAAGCCACTTCTCCCTCATGGCCTCGGCGGCAGACATCTTGCGTTTACACTTGACGTCTTCAAACCCAATATAGGCCTTCTGGGCGGGCTTCAGCCTGGTAGCCATGTCACTCTCGATGATCCCCTGGCGGGAGGCTTCCTGGATGGACAGGCGCTTGCCATCGGAAGGGTTTACAATGCCTCCTGTGCAAGCCTGGGCCTCCAGTAGTCTCTGGGCAGAGATGCTGTCCACCAGGCCACGTTTGTGGGCCTCAGAGATGGAGATCTTCTCTAGGGCCTCCATGTCAAAGATGGCGCCCACAGGGCTTCGCTCCCCATCCAAGACCACAGCTTCAGCAGGGCCAGCCAGGGAGACCGAGATGCTGGCAATGTTCTTCAGGGAACTGTGGGAGGGAGGGCCATCAGGCTGGGTAGAGGAGCTGATGTTGGCGGTTCTGAATGAGGTGGAACTGCCAAGGGAGCCACCAGAGGAGCTGCCAATGCTGGAGCCATTTATGGTGGAGCTGCCAGTGGTGGAGCCACCAATGATGGAGCTCGTCTTCTCAGCCTTGTTGGAAGTGATCCGCTGAGAGGTGGTGCTGGATGAAGACAGGGAGGATGCTGATGTTGCTGATGCTCTGGCTTTGGATGAGGATGTTGAGGAGGAGGATCTGGTGGAGTTGGTCTTGCTGGTGATGATTTTAGCAAACTGTGCGAGAGTGATTTTCTGGGATTGGTACTGGTCGTACACTGATTGGTCAATCACCTTCTTCTCTAGCAGCTCTCTGATGTCATACTGGATCTCAGTCTTCCTGTCGATGATGACCAATCGCGAGGATCCATCCTGGGCTGTGATCGTAATCTCCTCCCACTCACACTCCTGCTGCGACAGCTCCAGGAAGGTCTCGTAGTCGATGAGCCCCTTGTCGTATGCTTCCTTCACACTCATCTCCTTATTGGTGTCTGGGTCTACGATCACCACCCTCCTCTTCCTCAGAGTATTCTTCTGCGTCGTTGTCTGTGGAGGCTCCTTTTTCTTGTCCTTGATGGGGAGGAGAACCAGGCCAGTCTTCTGGTCTATGATGCAGCGTTTCTTTAGCTGGAGATAAGTCAGGTTGTCCTGGTTGTTGGGATCGAAAAAGCCCTTGGAGACATCCGCTTCGTCTGTCAGGATCTGGTTCATCTCCTTGCCGAAGTAGCCCTTCTTATAGGCAGTCTCCACCTCGATGCGGTGGCTGTGCTTGGGGTCGATGATGCCACCACTGGCAATCTGAGCCTCTAGTAGACGGATCCCATGTCCCTTCTCCATCAGCCCCTTCTCTATGGCTTGGAACAAAGAGATGATCTTGTCTGTGCCTGGGTCTTTGTACCCGGTGACGGCCCTCTCTGCAGACAAGAGTTTGTCTTTGAACTCTGGCCCAGCCAGGCCGCTCTTGTAGGCATCGGCCACGGTCAGACAGAGGTTGTTGATGGGATCGATCATGAATCCCGAGGCAGCCTGGGCTTCGAGGAGCTCCAGGGTTGTGCCGGGCCTCAGTAACCCTTCCTTCATGGCCTGGTAAATGGATAGGGTCTTGTGGTTGGCCTCGTCATAGACCCCTGCGATGCAGGTGGAGCCTCGGAGGTACGACCTCAACTTGTCCTCGATGTCCTGGCTGGTCAGTTTTCCATCCTTCAGTTGGTCCATGTCTGATTTCTCCAAGAGGTTAGCATCCATCAGATCCTTGATAGACACCTCTCCCCTGAGACCCTTCACCGTCATGGGCTTCTCTGGGGCAGGGAGGAGCAGGAGACCAGTGGTGGGTTCGGACTTGCATCTCCTCTTTAGGGAGACGTAGCTGGTTCCCATCTGGGTGTCTGGGTCCAGGTAACACTCAGGTCGTTGGTTTAAGGCCCTGTACAGGTCCTCGTCAATCAGGTCCCGGTCCATGGCTGCATCTTTAGGGAGGAAGACACTGAGGACAGGGTCTATGATGCCCCCAACAGACTCCTGGGCTTGCAGCATTCGTAGAGCTGTGTCTCTATTGATGAGGCCCTTCCTCATAGCCTGGCCTGCTGACAGGGGCTTGGTAGTATTGGGGTCGCGGTATCCCAGACAGGCGGCCTCTGCAGCCAGCAACCTCTCTCTATCCTCCTCATCCACCACTCCTCTCTTAATTGCCTCCTCCACCGACATCTTCTCGTTGGCTCTGGGATCCACTATGTGGCCTGTGGCAGCTTGTGCCTCCAGCAGCAAGATGGCGCTGTCTTCAGAGAGGATGTTGGCCCTCTTGGCCTCTGTGAGAGTCATTTTATCCTGACAGTCTCCAGCAACACCAGCAATGATGCCGGTCCCTTTCAGGTTCAGTTTGATGTCCACAGATACCTCACGGACCGTCTTCTGACCCTTCAACAACTGGCCATAGGTTGACTTGTCGATGACCCCGCAATCTAGCAGCTGCTTGGCTGTCACTGTCTTACGGACACTGTCGAAAATCAGTGTGGCGGGGTCCAGGTCTTTCTTCCCGTTCTCATCCGTCTGGGTGTGTTTTGCACAGGCGCTATGCCGCTCCTGGAGTTTCCTCAAATCTGCCTCCAGGGTGTCTCTGACAGAGGTCAATTCAGAGAGTTGGGTCTGCGTGATCAGCAGCCTGCTCTTATACCTGTCCTCCCCCTCCCTCAGCTCTCTCATCAGCCGCTCAATCTCAGTCTCAAGAGAGCTCCTCTCCCGCTCCAGTTTCTCCTTCACGGAGTCGAACTTCCTCACTGCACCATCCTTGGACTCGTACTGGCCCTTCCAGTACAGGAAGTCATTCTTGACCTGAATGGATGAACGTATGAAGGAATGGATATAGGAACGGATTAATTCATTTTATTTGACAAATTTAAAATAAATATATACATTAAAGTTGCTTCTAGACAGCAAAAGTGAAAACAACAATACAACACCTTCTCGTTCTCCTCCTGCAGACGCAGTTTGAGGCGTAACTCGGACTCCAGAGAGAGTTTAATGCGGTTTAGTTCTTCCTCCAGCTTCTGGGACCTGGCCCTGTCCTGGTCTGTCTGTTTCAGCTTTAGCAGAAGAGCATCTCTCTCCACCACCATCTCACTGTACTGGGTCTTGGTGGACTGGATCAGAGAGGAGGTCTGGATGGGGAGAGATGGGGAAGAGGGGTTGAGGGATAAAGATGGGGAGGGAGAGAGGAGATAGGGGGAGGAGAGAGACAGAGGAAGGGGCAAAATATTAGTTGAACAATTTGTTTGAGAATAATAATTAATTATTGTTTAAAAATATCAATATTTTGATTTGGCATTTACAATAGGAATGACATGTGACAGCATGCTTTGTTATTGAAGAAACACAACACAGCTCCAATAACTTACCCACACATAAGCATGTGTCAATCAAAATAAGAGTAAAGAGATTACCAGTTGAATCTCAACATGGATACATCAACACAATTCACACTCAATCAAGAATGAGTGCAATTAATGGCACATTTGTACATTGTAGGTTTCTAGAATGTACAAAGGAAATAGGCAGACACAGTAGACTAGGACTGATATCTAGACTAGACAAAGGGACTTCAAGACTAGACAAGGACTTGAGGATGACACTAGAGAGACACAAACAGACACCACAGGACCAGTGATGATGTAGACACTGTGGATCATTGTAGACAAAACACGCAATGGCAAAAAAGCATGCTGATTAGTCAATCACAGAAGACTCTTAAGAAAAAAAAGTGTTCTTTGGCTGTCCCCATAGGAAAACTCCTTTAAGTTACAGGAAGAAGCCTTTTTGGTTCCACGTATAACTCTTTTGGGTTCCATGTAGAACCGACTGTGAAAAGGGTCCTATATGGAACCCAAAAAGGTTCAACATGGAATCAAAAAGGGTTCTTCAAAGGGGGCCGAAGAACTATATTAGGTTCTAGATAACACCTTTTTTTCTAAGAGTATAGTTGTGGGTGGGACAACAGTTTTGTGAGAGAAGGCAGAAGGGGAAGCAGAGATTGCGTTTGCATGAGTTTTGTTTTTAATCTAACGATTGCAAATTCCATCACAGAAGAATAACTTGTATGTGTTTCACAATCTAATTAGAGCAAAAAACTAAACAAAGAACAATTAAAGGTATCAACAGGAGGTATTTCAGCATGCAAGAGAAAGCATTGTCCATAGCCAGCCTAAAGCCTATTCCACTAAGACTTACTGAAGGAGTATAGTTTGATTTAGAGAAACACAGAACAGTCCGACATGAACCTCTAAAGGTCCAAGACAAGTACCTCCATGGCCTGCCTCTGGACTTGATCTATCTCCATCCTGAGTTTCTCCCTCTCTGAAGAGAGCTCTGCCACGAGGATCTGGGTCTCCACGCTGCTTCTCAAGCTGCTCTTTAGCTGCAGCTCCAGAGCAGTGTTCTGGGACACCAGCTCGTCATCAGCCCCCTGCCTGGTTCTCAGCAACTCTTCTCTCTCGTGCTTCACTCCCCTCAGCTCCTCCTCGAGCCGCAGTCGCTCCTTGGTCAGTGTCTGGGTCAGGGTCTGGAGTCTCTCCTGTTCTACAGAGGTCTCGTTGAGTGCCAGGCTCTTTTCCTCGATGGTCTTGTAGAGTGTTTCATTGCGCATGTTTGCCTCGCGGACTTTAGCCTGCTCTTGGAGGAGCTGTTGTTGGAGAGACTTCAGCTCCGAGCTCAGGGATGTCAGGCGCTCAGTGGAGGCCTTGAACTCCTTCAACCTACTCTCCAGCTCCACTTGGAGCTTCCTGTGCTCCTCCTCTCCCCTCCTCACCGTGGTTTGGGCCTCCTCCTGGCTCCGGCGTAGGGTGGCGATGGTGCTGGTGTACTCCCGCATGGTGTGGGTGGTTTTCTGGAGCTCTGTCTCCACGTGCCTCCTCTTGGTCACCTCCTCCTGGTTGGTTCTCCTCAGGGCTTCCGCCTCCCCCTCTAGCCTATCAGCCGTGGCCTGCAGCTCCCTGACGTGTCCCTGTAACCTGGTTACACTCTGCTCTGCCTTATTCTTCTCACCATTCTCCTTCTTAAACTCTGTACTGATGCTAACCAGCTCTTCCTCCACCTCTCTCAGCCGGGTGATAGCCTGGGAGTAGGAGGCCTGCTTGGCCTGAATCTCCCCCAGGAGCAGCTCAAGCCTGATCCTCTCCTCCTCCAGGGCTCTCCTCCTCCTCTGCTCCTCCTCCAGGCTGTGTGTGAGGAGAACCTGCTGGCCGCTCCTCTCCTGCAGGGCCTTTGTGAGCTCTGACACCTCCTCTCTATACTGATTACTGTCCTCCCCTCTCTCCCTAACTAACATCTCCACCTGAGCCTCCAGCTCCCTCCTCCTTCGCACCTCCTCTGTGACCACAGATCTCTGAGCATGCGCCTCCTCATCGGCCCTCCTCCTCTGCTCTTCGGCCTGGCTCAGACACACCTTTATTCTCCTGAGCTGGTCCTCCTGGTCTCTCCTCTCGGCCTCTAGCTTGTCACACTGCAGTCTGATGCCCTGGTCCACCTCCTCCCTCTGGGCAGACAGGTGCTGGATGTCTGTCCTGCAGAAGGTGATCTGGGACTCGTAGCTGAGCTTTAGGTTACTGATCTCCACACTGCACTGGCTCCTTACCTTAGACAGCTCCTGCTCCAGGTCCTTGCAGCGTCGCACCTCCTCCTCCAGCTGCCTCCGTAGCCTCTCTGCCTCCCTATCCCGGTCCCCCACGCTCTTCTCCACCTCCATCTTTGCCCAGGTGGCCTCCTCCAGCTCCTTCTGCCTCCTCCTCAGCACCTGCTCGTGCTCCTCCTGCTGCTCCCTGTAGCGCTCCTCCGCCAGCATCCTCTTCCTCTTCTCCTCCTCGATGAGGGAGGTGAGGCGGGCCACCTGCTCCTGCAGCTCCTTCAGTTGGCTGTGGGTGGAAGCCAGGGAGTCCTGGGTGACGCTGCACTGCAGGGCCTTGCTCCTCTTCACCTCCTCCACAGAGTGGAGCTGCTCCTGCGACTGGGACAGCTCCAGCCGGTAGCGAGCTAACGCCTCCTCCAGAGAACTGTTCTTAGTGTTGCGGTACCCGATATCCTCTTTGAGGAGCCGTAGCTCCTCCTCCAACAGGTCGATCCTGGTGTTACGCATCTAGAGGAGGAGAAGGAAGGATTCGGGTCCAGGTGTGAGGTAGAGTGGAAGAAGTACATGCAGGGCTCTTAATTTTAAAAAAAATCATTGGTAGCACTGGTGCTCCAAAATAGGGCTGTGGCGGTCATGAAATTTAGTCAGCTGTTGATTGTCAAGCAAATACTGTAACTGCCAGTCTCACAGTAATTGACCGATAAATTAACATAAGCACATCATACATGATTAATTTAGAGTTATTTATGTAACTGTAGTTGTGATCCAAACATTGGGCTAAATGTTTTGAATTTTAATACATTCTAAGACTGCATGATGCAACTCTAATGATGATTTGAAAAAAAATTGCATGAAAGGCATGAGCTCTGCTTAGTTTTTTTGCAGGCTGTACACACTTCATCAGTCCCTCATTCACAATCTGACAAGCACTTGATAATGCCTAGAATTTCCCAGCGGCATCACTTTGTGTAACCGTAATGCCCCCTAAAACAATACATGCCTTTTGCGGCCAGTGGCCGTTGTGCCCTTGGGCTGAATATAATAATTATAATTCCCTTCTCCCGGCTGAATGCTCGAAGCACCTCTCACTCACATGGCTACCTGTCATGTGATCGGGTCTTTCTCACAGGCTACAAGTGAAGACAGACACATCGGGGACGCAACTGTGAGCGTCCTTATTCAATTCAGAGGTGCATATTAAAGATATTGGAAGAACTGTCCACATTTACTTTTCGTCAACCAACAAGATGAGTAGGCCTAACGGACAGCAAAAGCACTAGCCTATGTCAATCTACTATCCCCCATATTATGAAAGTTGACCTATTCTATTCTGTGCGAGAAATACATATTGCAAACAGTCTGGGACAGTTGTGGGATGAGGTAGATTCCATATTAATACAACCACTATCATCAAAAACACTTTTTTATGCAGTGAGGCTGACACAACAGGTCAGAACTTTTATCTTAAAATGTTGATAAACTATTAAGCTATTTCTTCACATTATAAGTGCAGCAATGCAGTAGGCTGTAAGTGCAAATATTCCATTACTGGGAAAACACAATTTTCAAAAGTGACCACAAATGTGATGATTGCATGTAATACTTGTATCATATAGGTGCATTTTCATGGTGAAAATTATCTTCCCCAAACTTCAAACTCACGCGCCACATATGTATGCAAGATAGGCTCTACACCCGTTGTAAAGCCAATTTAATGTACTTCATTTATAGAAATGATTTGGCCACTTTAGTTGTGATACAAACCATATAGGCCTATGGGCTAGGCTACATGAGGTGTGTGACTATGATTAGAAAAAGTAGGGGCCTATTCTTGATTTAATCGTGTCTTTACATATACTAAATAATATGTGTGAAATGTATTTTGATTTAGAATGGACCATTATCATGCACCTGTCTCAAATCAGGGAAAGGGGAAAAGATAAATGTTATCTATGCACTTAAATAGTGAATGGAGGACACTTTTCCCGTGGTTCATTTTCATGCCAGCCAGGTAGGCTATACTCCTGTTTAAAGAGAAGCAATGTGCTTAATATTAGGAATGTTGAGAAATAAATATAGTAGGCCTAGCCTATTGAAAGCTGATGGGATCATCCTCTTTTTAATAGACGCCATCACTGTATTTTTCATGCAACCATAGCCAATAGAAATGTTGCGCAACATGAGCTCATGGGCTCTCATGAAGTGTTTGATTAGATTTTAGATTACATTTGCATTGATGTCAGGGTGATTAGAGGTACAATAGTGCTGAGTACCAGGCAGTTAGCAAGTTTGGTAGGCTACTAATGACCATCAGCAGCATCAGAGCTTGGAGAAGCCTAACTACCATGACTAAACAGTCACATGGAATTTGACCGATGTCATGGCTTGTGACCGCTGGTGTGGAGGTAATACGATCACCATAACAGCCCTATTCCCAACTTAAATAAGTTTAGAGCACACCATTAAATTTAGGAGCATCAGAAAATAGGATTTTTCTAATCAATTGAGAAACTAATAGGTAACCCTGTAAATGTATTTGTTTATTATGAAAAGCAAAAAAGTTGATAGAAATAACGGTCATTAAAATTTCAAAGTCATTTGTAGAATAGTAAGCTTTCTACATATAGTGCATTCAGAAAGTATTCAGACCCTTTTCCCTTTTCCACATTTTGTAACGTTACAGCCTTATTCTAAAATGTATTAAATATTTTTTCTTCATTGTCAATCTACGCGCAATACCCCATAATGAAAAACAGAAATACCTTATTTACATAAGTATTCTGACCCTTTGTTATGAGACTCGAAATTAAGCTCAGGTGCATTCGGTTTCCATTGATCATCCTTCAGATGGTTCTACAACTTGATTGGAGTCCACCTGTGGTAAATTCAATTGATTGACATGATTTGGAAAGGTGCACACCTGTCTATATATGGTCCCACCGTTGACAGTGCATGTCAGAGCAAAAACCAAGCAATGAGGTCGAAGGAATTGTCCATAGAGCTCAGAGACAGGACTGTGTTGAGTTACAGATCTGGGGAAGGGTACCAAAAAATGTCTGCAGCATTGAAGGTACCCAAGAACACAGTGGCCTCCATCATTCTTAAATGGAAGAGGTTTGGAACCACCAAGACACTTCCAAGAGCTGGCCACCCGGCCAAACTGACAAATTGGGGGAGAAGAGCCTTGGTCAGGGAGGTGACTAAGAACCTGATGGTCACTCTTGACAGAGCTCAATAATTCCTCTGTGGAGATGGGAGAACCTTCCAGAAGGACAACCATCTCTGCAGCACTCCATCAAATCAGGCCTTTATGGTTAAGTGGCCAGACGGAAGCGACTCTTCAGTAAAATGCACATGACAGCCCGCTTGGAGTTTGCCAGAAGGCACCTAAAGGACTCTCAGACCATGAGGAACAAGATTCTCTGGTCTCGTTGAAACCAAGATTGAAATATTTGGCCTGAATGCCAAGCATCACGTCTGGAGGAAACCTGGCACCATCCCTACAGTGAAGCATGGTGGTGGCAGCATCTTGCTGTGTGGATGTTTCAGCGGCAGAGACTGAGACTAGTCAGGATCGAGGGAAAGATGAACAGAGCAAAGTAAAGAGAGATCATTGATGAATACCTGCTCAAGAGCGCTCAGGATCTGAGGCTGGGGCGAAGGTTCACTTTCCAACAGAACAATGACCCTAAGCACACAGCCAAAACAGCACAGAAGTGGCTTTGGGACAAGTCTCTGAATGTCCTTGAGTGGCCCAGCCAGAACCTGAAATAACATCTCTGGAGAGACCTGAAAACAGCTGTGCAGCGACGCTCCCCATCCAACCTGACAGAGGTTGAGAGGATCTGTAGAGAAGAATGGGAGAAACTCCCCAAATACAGGTGTGCCAAGTTTGTAGCGTCATACCCAAGAAGACTCGAGGCTGTAATCGCTGCCAAGGGTGCTTCAACAAAGTACTGTTACTAGTCCAACGCTCTAAACACTAGGCTACCTGCCACCCCAGCAAAGCACATGGGGACAAAGATCATACTTTTTGGAGAAATGTCCTCTGGTCTGATAAAACAAAAATAGAACTGTTTGGCCATAATGAACATCATTATGTTTGGAGGGAAAAGGGGAAGGCTTGCAAGCCGAAGGACACCATCTCAACCGTGAAGGACAGGGGTGGCAGCATCATGCTGTGGGGGTGCTTTGCTGCAGGAGGGACTGGTGCACTTCACAAAATAGATGGCATCATGAGAAAGGAAAATTATGTGGATATATTGAATGAAGCAACATCTCAAAACATCAGTCAGGAAGTTAAAGCTTGGTTGCAAATGGGTCTTCCAAATGGACAATGACCCCAAGCATACTTCCAAAGTTGTGGCAAAATGACTTGAGGACAATAAAATCAAGGTATTGGAGTGGCCATCACAATGCCCTGACCTCAATCCTATAGAAAATTTGTGGGCAGAACTGAAAAAGAGTGTGCGAGCAAAGAGGCCGACAAACCTGACTCAGTTGCACCAGCTCTGTCAGGAGGAATGGGCCAAAATTCACCCAACTTATTGTGGGGAGCTTGTGGAAGGCTATCTGAGACATTTGACCCAAGTTAAACAATTTAAAGGCAATGCTACCAAATATGAATTTAATGTATATTTACTTCTGACCCTGTGGAAATGTGATGAAATAAATAAAAGCTGAAATAAATCATTCTCTCTACTATTATTCTGACATTTCAGTCTTAAAATAAAGTGGTGATCCTAACTGACATAAGACAGGGAATTGTTACTAGGATTAAAATGTAAGGAATTGTGAAAAACTGAGTTTAAATACGTTTGTTTGTATAGAGATCTCAGAAATGCAGTGTAACTACGGGACATTTTGTGTCCTTATGTTACAGGGTGAAAACAGTTTATGGGCTTCTAAAATAATATATGCATTGCAAAATCAAATTCTTCTAACCGAAAGAGTCGCCTTACCTTGATACTTAACACCTAAATCAATACTGTTATAAATGTGGTTCTTCAATAATTATGCATAATACTTGTTGGATGCACATTTGGTGTCTTAAGTGACGAACAGCTGTTTTGATAGTGCAGGCAAGTGCTGGGGAATTTTTTTTTTAATATTTTGTTGTCTCATTTGTTATGCCAGGGAAGACAGTTGTGCCTGGATCCACGTTGGATCTAATATCCCTAGTGAATTGATGTTGATTATCTGTTGTTGTCTGTTTGATTTACAGCAGGGTCTCCTTTGATTTAATAGAGAAAGCATCAAGGTACTGAGTTCATGTTTTTGTGCCTCTGAGTTTACTGTGCACAATTGTGTAGGATAGACTATTGTGCAACACCCAAAGCTGATCCTATTAAGTATTCTGGATATAACGACAACAAATTACACTGCCTAGTAGGCTTATTGACAATATGATCTGGTAATGAAATAACATGACAAATACATTTTGACCTGCAATTGTAAACAATACAAGAGGCTTGAAGTAGCCTACTTGAACTTGAATTTAGAGTTCAGAAATTCAATTCAAGTACTAGAATAGGATTACCTTGAAAAACTGACATTTCCTTAATTTGGTGCTTGAAAAGTTATTGTAATTATTGTAGCCAATTTATAAATTCTCCTGCTCCCTTATAATTATCTGTAATTTTATTTTTGATTCGTTTTTGTAAGAGATGTAGCCACTTTCGTTTGTTTCCCGCCGCTTCAATTGAAGGGTGTTGCAGTACTCTGCTGAGGTAAAACCAGGTGTGGTAATTATGAGAACAACATCTAATGTTGGCTTCAACTTGGCTTTTCATACAAATCCTTCCACTAAAACAATTACCAGTTCTTTGGTCACTTTCTCATGATAAAAACAGCAATGGTGAGATTAATGCTACCGCTATTCATGGTTTTATTATGTGTGCCTGCGTCGGCCACATAGTCTACAGAAAAATCGCCATGCATCCAATCTATTTAGTCAGGTGAAGTCCACATTCTCACATATTTTAGAATGTAATAATAATTTAAACTTCAATTCATTAGCAAGGCCTAAAAAAAGTAATTATTCCTGAAGTGGTAATGGCCTCCTTTTAAATTTTTTACACTTTCTGCATGTTTTCGGGTGGGGGAGGTATACTTGGGTAAATAGTATTACTTTAGATGCCTTAGTACAGAACTAATATTTTAGATTTAATATAATAATAATGCAATGTTAGATTTACCAGTTATAAGGCTGAATAAGATTTCCAATGTATTCATTACAACATGGAAAATAAACTTGAAATTATAATGCAGAAGGTCTAAAAGCTCATCGTTGTAAAAACAGCTGAACAGATTGATTCTACAGGCAGTCAGTGTGGTTCCTCTCAGTACCTTGAGCTCTTCCATGTTCTTGTGTAGTTCTCCCAGGTATTTGTAGTAGTCGCCAGACAGAGTGAGCAGCTCGATGTAACGGGTCTGCAGTAGAGTAGCCTGGGAGAGGGCATATAGCACACAGTTAATAACGGAAACATACAAACTACTCAGTAACACAAAGTTACCTAACCACACAATCAACTCCGTGGTAACATTGTTAACATACTGGGCACGGAATACACCGGACTAGGGACGCAGGTCTACCTGTTTACTGGGAATCTAACCCGGGGTAAAGCACAGTTTGTATGTCTGAAGCTATTCACCTTGACACTGAAGGCACTCAGTAACACAGATATACAGGTACATACACTACATGTACAAGTAAACAGTATATGTTTGAGTGACTTGGTGGAGCTATGATTGTTACCTCCTCTGTGAGCTGAGTAGAAGGAGACTGTGGCATGGTCCTCTTCATAGGGATGTTCAGTAGAGTCTCTAGACCAGCACTGTATGAAGCCAACTCCAGCTCATAATCCTGAAAACAAATATATCTTAAATTCACAGGAATAGAAGGCATGAAAAGCAGTACATTACTATACTATGACGGGTATAGTAATACATGGGCCGGATGTGAAAGCCCTTACCTTGATGGAGTTCACACAGGCGTCAGTGTCTCTCAGAACACTGTCGACGCTCTCTCTCTTCACCTTGATCTCAGAGTTCAGAGCCTAGACAAACACACAAAAACCTCCATATGTTGATTATATTGCCCTGAACAATTAGACTGACTGACTGACTGACTGACTGACTGACCGACCTTCTGCTGGTTGAGGTGTTCATCCAGGGCTGTGATGCTGTCTATCTTGGTGGCCTGCAGGGCGTCCTGTTTCTGACGCGTAGTACCGATCCACTCACTGAGGACTGAGCTAGTGGTGGTGTACTGCTGGAGTCGCCCCTGGTACCCCTCTAGGTCCCTTAGTCTGAGAGAGGAAAAGCAAGACATACAGGTCAAAAAAATGTTGGGGTATATATATAAAAAAGAAAAAAAATGGTCACCAATAGTAAATGTTTGAGGTCATCACAAAGTAAAGGAAGGAGGTACAGCACATCACAAGGTGGATAGGTATGAAGAACAGGACTCTATATACAGAAGTCAGAGGGACAACAAAACAGATACAGCTAGAGACTGAGATAAATGTCTGAGTGAGATATGGAACCAAAAAGGTGTGCATAGATAAGATATAGAGAGGTCTGTATACCTGAAGTCTATCTGGCTCTGGAGGCGTCTCCAGCGGTCAGACAGCTGGGTGACTTGTTCACTGTATCTGGACAGGTCCACGTCACACCTGTGGAAGGCTCCGCCCACCTGGCCGTTCCAGTGGACCGCCTTCCCGAGCTCCGTCTCCATGGAGACCAGGACGTCCCTCTTCCCCTCCAGCTCCGCCCTCATACTCTACACATACACACACACACACACAACAGAACATCTGAGATTTGAATCACAAAGCTAACTGGCCTTTACAGAGCACATACCGGGAATAGTAATAACCACAAAACTCACTGACTTCAAAGCATTTACACACAACGGAACATTTAGCCTAGGAGCACCACACACAGCTAAATGACCGACTTAATCATTGCTGTGACAGTCACTCCCATTCCCAAAGTTTTGGGGCTTGTGTTTCAAACAGTAACTGTAACCTTCAGAGTGGACCTGTAGTCCTCCACCTCTGCAGGATCCAGGGATGTGGTCTCCTTCTCTGTCAGTCTGGCCTCATGGACCTTAATGATGTCCTCAGCCCTGGATTCACTCTCCAGGAGGGCCCTTAGAGCCCGCAACCTTGGAGTGGGAAAGGGCGGGAGGACCGAGAAGAGAAAGAGAAGGGGAAAGAAAGAGAAGGGGATGCAAAGAATGAGAGAGAATTCGTCAGAACAAATTAGTTAAATTTGAGCAATGAGTGCGTGTATGGATGAGTTTGTCTGTGTATGGAGTAGTCATATGGGTATTCTGCAGAGAACCCTTTCAGGCTGTGTGTATGCTCATACAGCATACTGTTTACCTCTGTAGGTAGGCGGTGGAGCACCCGTCCAGACTGCCCAGTCTCTCGTTGATGAGGCTGAGTTGGCTGCGTAAGAACGTGGCCTTGTCAGAGTCAGTCATGCCCTCTAGTTCCTTCAGAACATGCTCATTCAGACGCTGGTACTCCTCGCGGATAGAGTTCACATCCCTCTGTACAGACTGGAGAAAAACCACACACATTTAGTCACATGCACAAACCTAACGCTACATACACTGTAGTACTCCTAGGATGTACAGTATATTGTATCCGTGTGTGCGTGCGTCCATGTGTGTGTGTACCTCTAGTTGGCTAATCCTCAGGCCACAGTCGTGCGCTCCGTCCTCTCCCAGACAGATATGGATGTGCTGGGTAAGCCCCGCCTCCGCCTCCTCCAGGCGCTGTCTGAGCGTGTGCAGCTCCGTCAGGCTTTGTGACGTCACCACCACTTTCTTCTTCACCTTCTTAACCACCCCCTTTTTCACATCCTGTTGCTTAACCTCCACTATCTTGGTCTCCTCGATCTTCTTTGCCTCCTCTTGATTGACCACCAGAATCCTGGCCTCCTCCTCTGCCTTGATCCTCCCTTCGTTGGCGGTCTGTTGTGCAGCTAGGGACAGAGATATAGAGAGTTAGAGGTCATATGATGTATGGTAAAGGTACATCTTAGATTAATGACATGCACTCAGAGTACATAGGTGCGCAGAGACAGAAGAATATAGGAGCATACAGTCCCCTACAGTGAGAGAGATGCTCTACTCACTGTAATGGACCTGATGCTGTATCTCTACTATATACAGTTGAAGTCGGAAGTTTGTTTGACTTTGTTGTCCTTAAGCCAATTTGCCACAACTTTGGAAGTATGCTTTGGGTCATTGTCCATTTGGAAGACCCATTTACGACCAAGCTTTAACTTCCTGGCTGATGTCTTGAGATGTTGCTTCAATATATCCACATAATTCTCCTGCCTCATGATGCCATCTATTTTGACAAGAGCACCAGTCCATCCTGCAGCAAAGCACCCCCACAACATGATGCTGCCACCCCCGTTGTTCACGGTTGGGATGGTGTTCTTCAGCTTGCAAGCGTTCCCCTTTTTCCTCCAAACATAACGATGGTCATTATGGCCAAACAGTTCTATTTTTGTTTCATCAGACCAGAGGACATTTCTCCAAAAAGTACAATCTTTGTCCCCATGTGGAGTTTCAGACCGTAGTCCGGCTTTTTTATGGCGGTTTTGGAGCAGTGGCTTCTTCCTTGCTGAGAGGCCTTTCAGGTTATGTCAATATAGGACTTGTTTTATTGTGGATATAGATACTTCTGTACCGGTTTCCTCCAGCATCTTCACAAGGTCCTTTGCTGTTGTTCTGGGATTGATTTGCACTTTTTGCACCAAAGTACGTTCATCTCTAGGAGACAGAACCGTCTCCTTCCTGAGCGGTATGACGGCTGCCTGGTCCCATTGTGTTTATACTTGCCTACTATTGTTTGTACAGATGAACGTGGTACCTTCAGGCATTTGGAAATTGCTCCCAAGGATGAACCAGACTTGTGGAGGTCTACAATTATTTTTCTGAGGTCTTGGCTGATTTCTTTTGATTTTTCCCATGATGTCAAGCAAAGATGCACTGAGTTTGAAGGTAGGCCTTGAAATACATCCACAGGTACACCTCCAATTGACTCAAATGATGTCAATTAGCCTATCAGAAGCTTCTAAAGCCATGACATCATTTTCTGGAATTTTCCAAGCCGTTTAAAGGCACAGTCAACTTAGTGTATGTAAACTTCTGACTCACTGGAATTGTGATACAGTGAACTATAAGTGAAATAATCTGTCTGTAAACAATTGTTGGAAAAATTACTTGTGTCATGCACAAAGGAGATGTCCTAACCGACTTGCCAAAACTATAGTTTGTTAACAAGAAATTTGTGGAGTGGTTGAAAAAAAGAGTTTTAAATGACTCCAACCTAAGTGTTTGTAAACTTCCGACTTCAACTGTATCTACACTATATCTCTACTGTAACTATGTATCTACTATATATCTACCATCGCTCTACTGTATCTACTGTCTCTCTACTGTATATCTATTCACTGTAATGGACCTGATACTGTTTATCTACTCAGTCTCTACTATATATCTACTGTATATATACTATCGCTCTACAGTATATCTACTGTGTTTCCTATATATATCTACTATATCTGTACTCTCTACTATATATCTACGGCCTCTCTACTATATATCTACGGCCTCTCTACTCACTGTAATAGACCTGACTGTATATCTACTATCTCTCTACCCTCTGTAATAGACCTGACTGTATTTCTACTATCTCTCTACTGTATATCTATTCACTGTAATGGACCTGATACTGTATTTCTACTATCTCGCTACTGTATATCTACTCACTGTAAGCAGGTAGCTGGACCACCAGTTGGTCGTAGTGAGCCTGGGCTCCAGTGTACTGGCTCTCGATGCTCCTCTTGTCCTCGTCCTTGAACATCTCAGAGCCATGGCAACAGTGTATGAACTCTGAGTAGTGGGTCTCCAGACCCTTCAGGATGCTGCGGTACTCCTCAGGACGCATACGGGACAGCTGAGAGGACACACACATATTAAGAAGAAAAAAAAAAAAAAATCAGACATTGTTTTTTTGTCCTCGTTTTAGTGAAATGTAGTTTTTTGTAGTCAGGTCATTTGTAATCTTAGTAATAATGGACTCAGCTGCACCATAAAGTCAAACTGACATTTCAGTCAGTCGTGGACCTTGTAAGTGAAACTGTAGTGACAGTGATGACGTGAAATGGTTACGATGGCGATAGGTTCTTACCATGGTGATGGTGAGGGAGTTGATGCGTGTGAAGTCCTGGACACAGTACTGCCAGGAGATGAGACTTTTGATGTTGATGTAGAGCTGGTTCCACACAGACAGGATCGCCTCATAGTACTGTTCATTCCTGATGGACCACACAACACAGACAAGGATTTAGTCTGTGTGTGCGTGCGTGCGTGCGTACATGTAAACGTGCGTGCGTACATATACAGTACCAGTCAAAAGTTTGGACGCACCTAATCAGGGTTTTTCTTTATTTTTACTATTTTCTACATTGTAGAATAATAGTGAAGACATCAAAACTATGAAATAACACATATGGAATCATGTATTAACCAAAAAGTGTTAAACAAATGATATATTTTAGATTCTTCAAAGTAGCCACCCTTTGCCTTTGACAGCTTTGCACACTCTTGGCATTCTCTCAACCAGCTTAATGGGGTAGTCACCTGGAATGATGTTAAGATGGCGCCGACAGAGATGGTCACCTCGCTTCGAGTCCTTAAGAAACTATGCAGTATTTTGTTTTTATGTATTATTTCTTACATTGTTACCCCAGGAAATCTTAAGTCTTATTACATACAGTCGGGAAGAACTATTGGACATAAGAGCGGCGTCAGCTTACCAACATTACAACCAGGAAGACGACTTTCCCGAAGCGGATCCTCTGTTTGGAGCATCACCCAGGACAATGGATCTAATCCCAGAAGCCGACCCAAGACAACGGCGCCGCAGAAAGGGTAGGCCTCCTGGTCAGGCTCCATAAACGTGCATATCGCTCACCACTCCCGAGTATAATACTCGCCCATGTCCAATCTCTTGACAGCAAGGTAGACAAAATTCGAGCAAGAGTTGCCTTCCAGAGAGACATCAGAGACTGTAACATTCTCGGTTTCATGGAAACATGGCTGTCTCGGGATATGTTGTCAGAATCGGTTCAGCCACCGGGCTTCTCCATGCATCGCGCCGACAGAGATAAACACCTCTCTGGGAAGAGGAAGAGCGGGGGTGTATACTTCATGATTAACGACTCATGGTGTAATCATAACATACAGGAACTCAAGACCTTCTGCTCACCCGACCTAGAATTCCTCACAATCAAATGCTGGTCATATTACCTTCCAAGAGAATTCTCGTCAGTTATCGTCACAGCTGTGTACATTCCCCCTCAAGCAGACACCAAGATGGCCCTCAAGGAACTTCACTGGACTCTATGTAAACTGGAAACCATATATCCTGAGGCTGCATTTATTGTAGCTGGGGAATTTAACAAAGCAAATTTGAGAACAAGGCTACCTAAATTCTATTAGCATATTGATTGCACTACGTGCGGGGGTAATACACTCGACCACAGCTACTCTAACTTCCACGATGCATACAAAGCCATCCCCCGCCCTCCCTTCGGCAAATCCGACCACAACGCCATCTTGCTCCTACCGTCTTATAGGCAGAAACTCAAACAGGATGTACCAGTGACTAGAACCATTCACGCTGGTCTGACCAATCAGAATCCATGCTTCAAGATTGTTTTGATCACTCAGATTGGGATAGGTTCCGGTCAGCCTCAGAGAATAACATCGACCAGACTGAGTGAATTTATAAGGAAGTGCATTGGAGATGTTGTACCCACTGTGACTATTAAAACCTACCCTAACCAGAAACCGTGGACGGATGGCGGCATTCGCACAAAACTGAAAGTGCGATCCACCGCATTTAACCATGGAAAGAGGTATCGAAATATGGCTAAATATAAGCCGTGTAGTTATTCCCTCCAAGGCAATCAAACAAGCGAAATGCCCATACAGGGACAAAGTGGAGTCGCATTTCAACAGCTCAGACACGAGATGTATGTGGCAGGGTCTACAGGAAATCACGGACTACAAAAAGAAAATCAGTCACGTCACAGACACCCATGTCACACTTCCAGACAAAACTAAACACCTTCTTTGCCCGCTTTGAGGATAATACAGTGCTACCGTCATGACCCGCTAACAAGAACTCCCCCCTTCTCCATGGCCGATGTGAGTAAACATTTAAATGTGTCAACCCTCGCAAGGCTCCTGGCCCAGATGGCATTCCTAGCCGCATCCTCAGAGCATGCGCAGACCAGCTGGCTGGTGTGTTTACGGACATATTCAATCGCTCCCTATCCCAGTCTGCTGTCCCCACATGCTTCAAGATGGCCACCATTGTTCCTGTACCCAAGAAGGCAAAGATAACTAAATGACTACCACCCCATAGCACTCACTTCTGTCATCATGAAGTGCTTTGAGAGACTAGTCAAGGATCATATCACCTACCGACCACCCTAGACCCACTTCAATTTTCTTACCGCCCTAACAGGTCCACAGACGATGCAATCACCATCAAACTGCCTTAACCCATCTGGACAAGAGGAATACCTATGTAAGAATGCTGTTCATTAACTACAGCTCAGCATTCAACACTATAGTACCCTCCAAGCTCATCATCAAGCTGGAGGCCTTGGGCCTCAACCCCGCCCTGTGCAATTGGGTCCTGGACTTTCTGACGGGCCGTCCCCAGGTGGTGAAGGTAGGAAACAACATCTCCACCTTGCTGACACTCAACACTGGGGCCCCACAAGGGTGCGTGCTCAGCCCTCTCCTGTACTCCCTGTTCACCCACGACTTCGTGACCATACACGCCTCCAACTCATTCATCAAGTTTGCAGACAACACAACAGTAGTGGGCTTGATTACCAACTACGACGAGACAGCCTACAGGGAGGAGGGGAGGGCGCTCGGAGTGTTGTGTCAGGAAAACAACCTCTCACTCAACGTCAACAAAACAAAGGAGATGATCGTGGACTTCAGGAAACAGCAGAGGGAGCACCCCCTATCCACATCGAAGGGACAGCAGTGGAGAAAGTGGAAAGTTTTAAGTTCCTCAGCGTACACATCAACGACAAACTGAAATGGTCCACCTACACAGACAGTGTGGTGAAGAAGGTGCAACAGCGCATAATTTGGCTTGTCACCCAAAACCCTGACTAACTTTTACAGATCCACAATCGAGAGCATCCTGTCGGGCTGTATCACAGCCTGGTTCGGCAACTGCTCCGCCCTCAACCGCAAGGCTCTCCAGAGGGTGGTGCGATCTGCACAACGCATCACCGGGGGCAAATTACCAGACATCTACAGCACCGGTGTCACAGGAAGGCAAAAAAGATCATCAGAGACAACAACCACCCGAGCACCTGTCTGTTCACACCGCTACCATCCAGAAGGCGAGGTCAGTACAGGTGCATCAAAGCTGGGACCGAGAGACTGAAAAACAGCTTCTATCTCAAGGCCATCAGACTGCTAAACAGCAATCACTAACTCAGAGAGGCTGCTGCCTACATGGAGACCCAATCACTGGCTACTTTAACAAACGGATCACTAGTCACTGTAAAAAATGCCACTTTAAATAATGCCACTTTAACAATGTTTACATATCTTACATTACTCATATCATATGTATACACTGTATTTTATACCAACTATTGCACCTTGCCTATGCTGCTCGGCCATCGCTCATCCATATATTTATATGTACTGTGGCGTACAGCAGGTCAGCCACCAGGGGGAGACTAGTCGAGGCCTGGTGACAGACGGTGTATACATCACGAGGCAATGGCTCCATCTGCTGGACGTGCCAGGTTCAATTGGGGCTGATTGGGAGTTGGTGATTAATCAAGGGCTGATTGCTCACCAGCTGTGCAAGGCCCATAAAGCTGCCAGAAGGGCAGCACACATGGAGAGTGGGGGAAGAAAGGACTTCCGTAGTGATGGGGACGGTTACAGAGATAACAGCGCCCAGAAGACGGTATCCCGGCAAGGGTCTCAGGGGGGAGACCTATCCTTTTTGGATTTATTATTTAAATAAACACCCTTGAAACCGAGCTAATCCTACTCTGTCCGTGTCTGATCAGTGTAAACATCTTGACCAAACCCCCTGGTCTGCCACAGTACACTTTCTCATTCCCCCCTTTTAGATGTGTGTATTGGGGAATTGTTACATATTACTGCACTGTCGGAACCAGAAGCACAAGCATTTTGCTACACTCGCATTAACATCTGCTAACGTTGTATGTGACAAAGAGTGTTGATTTGAATGCATTTCAATTAAGAGGTGTACATTTGTGGAATTTTTGACTGGTACTGTATGTGTATGCAAGTGTTCTTACTTGTTGGCCAGGTTGATGCCCAGGGAATTGGGTGGTGGCACCAGCAGACAGACAGAAGGCACCAGCATGTCCAGTCCTCCTGGTCCTGTTACCTGCCACTTACTACGCTGGGAGTTGTCTTTCAGGATGCCCTCATTGCCCTTCAGAATCACCTTCTGTAGAGCACAATACATACAATGTGAGGCAAGAATGTGTACAAGAGAAGAGGAGACCCTTATTTGTGACCTAAATAATTAAAAATCGCCCTATTTCTACTTTCTTGCCCAGCTAAAATATTAGAATCCTTGATTAATTCTCAGCTAAGATCTGATATTTGAAATGTATTCTAAATGTACATCTGTCGGGTTTTAGACCAGGTCATAGCACTATCTCTGCTGCATCCCTAGTTATAAATGAAGGGGTTAACTGTATGGATTAAAGGCAACATTGTGCTGCCTTCTTCATTGACCTGTCAAAGGCCTTCGATACTGTTGATCCCTCACTGCTCATTCAGAGGCGTTCCCCAATTGGCCTAGACCAGGCTGCATGTAACTGGTTGAAAAATGACTTGACTGATAAAACTATCTACTGATGGTGTTGAATCAGATTTCCTAGAAATTACGAAAGGTATCCCCGCAGGGGTCGATTCTGGGTCCTGTACTTTTTACTGTTTACATTAACAATCTCGACTTGTCTGTAAAAAATTGTAACCTGCACTTGTATGCCGATGATACTGTTGTGTATGCTATTGCCGCCACGGTTGACCAGGCTCTATCTGAACTACAGTCTAAAACGTAAGTATAAGTCGTTCTCTAGCGTGCATAAAAGTGAAGCTGATGATTTAAACATGTATTTTGGATGGTTTGCATATTGATTGTGTCCCTGCTTACAAATATCTGGGCATCTTGACAAATGAAAAGCTGTCTTGTACAAAACATAATGATGAGTTAGTTAAAAAAAAAAGAGCTTCTTCTACAGAAATAGGTCCTGCCTCTCGCTAAATAGTAGACAGCAGATGATTCAGTCAACGTTTCTGTCGGTCCTAGACTATGGTGACATCATCTATATGAACGCAACTGCCACCTCATTAAAGCCGTTAGATGCAGTTGATCATAGCACACTACACTTTATTACGGATGATAATTTTAGTACTCATCACTGCATTCTCTACCAGAAAGTTGGTTGGCCCTCTTTGATGTCTTGTAGGTTGATACATTGCTATGTTTTCATTTATAAAGCCTTTTTACAAAAAGTCCCACTGTACCTAACATCATAACTAAACTTTAGACATATGAGTTACCACACCCAGTCTCAGGAATGGTTAACTCTGGGAATTCCTTTGGTCTCTACTGAGTTAACTAAAAGCTGATTTACCTTTCTTGCACCTTATTTGTGGAACAATCTTCAAAATGTTCTTACATTTTATGTTTTGGTGCCTCTAGGACAATTCAGTATTCTGATTTAGGACCTTATTACTGACAAATGTGCTTGTTTTTCATGACCATGTTGTTCTTTCTGCTTGCATTTTGTATTTATATTGATGTGTGTATTTTCTGTCATTTCTGTAATTCAGGGCTCATCTGTAAAAGACCTTGGTCTCAGTATGACTCCATGATAAATCAAAGGTTAAATAAATACATATCTGACCTGGTCCTGTTTGAAGTCACACAGGGCCTGTACCATAACAGGACTAGTGCTCTTCTCTTCCTCAGGGTTACGTGGTCTCAGCCTCACGATGCTTTTGGACATGTTGACCAGGTGCTGCACCTGCCTCTTATTCTCCAAGATCCACTCTTTCTCCTTCTGTTGGACACAGAGGTTAGGGGTCAGAGGTTAATATCCATTTCAGAGGACAAGGGGAGCAATTGAACTTTGGTATCTTCACAAATTACTGCCTATTCTCCATGTAGTGCACAGTTGTTTTTTTATCGGAGTGACTACAGTCAAACGTAGTGCACTATATTGGGAATTGGTTGTTTGAGATATAGCCTTGAACTGTCACGCCCTGATCTGTTTCCACCTGTCCTCACTATTGTCTCCACCCCCTCCAGGTGTCACTTATTTCCCCCAGTGTATTTATCCCTGTGTTTCCTGTCTCTCTGTGCCAGTTTGTCTTGTATGTTTCCAAGTCAACCAGTGTTTTCCCATTTTCCTTTTTCTAGTCCTCCTGGTTTTGACCCTTGCCTGTTTCTGGACTCAGTACCCACCTGCCTGACTATTCTGCCTGCCTTGACCACGAGCCTGTCTGACGCTTTGTACCTCCTGGACTCGGATCTGTTTTTTACTTTTTTGCCTGTCCACGACCATTCTCTTGCCTACCCCTTTGGATTAATACACATCGTAAGACTCCAACCATCTGCCTCCTGTATCTGCATTTGGGTCTGGCCTTGATGAACAGCATCTGTGGTGCTGATAAACATGTCTTACCTCCAGGCCGTTGAGTAGTTCCAGCAGCTTTTCCAGAGGTGTGTTCTTGTCAGTGGTGAACTTCCTACGGATGTTCTCATGCTCCTTCTGCAGCTTGCTGTACGTCTCATTGGCCTCCTTGAAGAACTGGCTGTATGCAGCGTTCTCCTTCAGGTGGACATGAATACACTTGGTGATCTGGAGGAGCCAGCTCCACTGGGTCTGCAGAGTGTCCATGTAGGCCTGGAAGAAATCAAAACAGAAGGATAAAGGGGTTAAAGGATGAATGAAACAAGATAACCATCACAACAAATGACACTGAACAAAAATATATTTGCATCATGTAAAGTGTTGATGTCATGAGCTGAAAGAAAAGATCCCAGAAATGTCCCATATGCACAAAAAGCTTATTTCTCTCATTTTGTGTAGAAATGTGTTTACATCTCTGTTAGTGAGCATCTCCCCTTCACCGAGATAATCCATGCACCTGAAAGGTGTGGCATATCAAGCAGCTGATTAAGCAGCATGGTCTTTACACAGGTGCACCTTGTGCTGGGGACAATAAAAGGCCACTCTAAAATGTGCAGTTTTGTCACACAACACAATGCCACAGATGGCTCAAGATTTTTAGGAGGGTGCAATTGGCATGCTGACTGCAGGAATGTCCACCAGAGCTGTTGCCAGAGAACGGAATGTTAATTTCTCTACCATAAGCCGCCCCCAACGTCGTTTTAGAGAATTTGGCAGTAAGTCCAACCGGCCTCACATCCACGAGTAACCATGCCAGCCCAGGACCTCTACATCAGGCTTCTTCACCTGCGGGATTATCTGTGACCAGCCACTCGGACAGCTGATGAAACTGTGGGTTTGCACAACCGAAGAATTTCTGCACAAACTGTCAGAAACCGTCTCAGGGAAGCTCATCTGCGTACTCGTCGTCCTCACAAGGGTCTTAACCTGACTGCAGTTCTGGGTCGTAACCGACTTCAGTGGCAAATTCTCACCTTCGATGGCCTCTGGCATGATGGAGGTGTGCTCTACACAGATGAATCCTGGTTTCAACTGTACCGGGCAGATGGCAAGCAGTTGGCTGACGTCAACGTTGTAAACAGAGTGCCCCATGGTGGTGGGTTATGGTATGGGCAGGCATAAACTATGGACAATGAACACAATTGCATTCTATTGATGGCAATTTCAATGCACAGAGATACTGTGACGAGATCCTGAGGCCCATTGTCGTGCCATTCATCCACCACCATCACCACCATCACTTCATGTTGCAGCATGATAATGCACGGCCCCATGTCGAAAGATCTGTACACAATTACTGAAAGCTGAAAATGTCCCAGTTCTTCCATGGCCTGCATACTCACCAGACATGTCACCCATTGAACATGTTTAGAATGCTCTGGATCGACGTGTACAATAGCGTGTTCCAGTTCCTGCCAATATCCAGCAACTTCGCACAGCCATTGAAGAGGAGTGGGACAACATTGCACAGGCCACAATCCACAGCCTGATCAATTCTATGTGAAGCCAATGTGTTGCACTGCATGAGGCAAATGGTGCTCACACCAGATACTGACTGGTTTTATATTTATTAAGGTATCTGTGACCAACATGTGCATATCTGTATTCCCAGTCATGTGAAATCCATAGATTAGGGCCTAATGAATGTATTTCAATTGACTGACTGATTTCCTTATATGAACTGTAACTAAGTAAAATCTTAGAAATGGTTTTAGGTTGCGTTTATAATTGCGTTCAGTGTAGATAGCTACAGTAGAGATTGCTAGATATCATGGGCCACAGGAAGAGGAGCTGCTGCGACTGTAACAGCTAATAATCAAATAGATATTCTCCTCACCTCGATCTTGTCAGAGGCAGGGTGATGGTTCTTCAGAAGGCTGTCCACTTTCAACTTCAGTTTATTCAGGTCTTTCTCCTTCTCCTCCAGGGTACTCATCAGTTTCTGTCAGAGAACAACAACACAGTTAGGGCAGAACTGGAGAGACAGAAACAGTGTTAGGACCTGGGGACCCATTGGGACTGGAAAAATGATTTGTGGTTTCATTGCACAACTCCCAGTGGTTTGGCATTATAGTTCCCTAGGGAACAGAATGCAAAACAGATGAACAAGACATATTGACATGCAGATACACAATAAACTAGATGTGTCAGTCACGGGACTAGAGATTACCAAACATTACCAATCATCAGGAATGATCGGTAACAATCAGGAATTATTACAGCTAGCATGCACCCCAAATGGCACCCTATTCCCTACATTGACCAGAGTCCTGGTGAAAAGTAGTGCACTAAATAGGTAATAGGGTGCCATATGGTACGCAGACATCCTGTATGGCCTCTATGGGAATAATCAACTAGCCTTTCCCCCCTCCCACTGTGACACTTCCCCTCTGACCCTTGACCTTTAACCCTTGACCCAGTCCTTACCGAGTAGCTCTCCTGCTTCTTGGGAATGTAGAGGTCAATGTTTTTCTCCCCCCAGTCAAATACCAGCTCCTCCTCCTCTCTCTCATTCACCCACATGATTTCTCTGCTGATCTCCTCAATGATTTGCTGCAGCTCTCTCAGCTGGTTGCTACGGCCATGAGACATTTTCTGACACACAAAACATGGTGAGACATCTATAGTTAGGTACAATCAATAAAGTTAAACATCCATTGTTACCAGTGGTGTAGTGCTATTCCTGGGGGCTTTGCGGTGGCCAGTGGTTTGGGTGTCCTCGGCAGAACGGTGTTGCCGTAACCAAGTGGTCACATATCATTCTGGGTTCCACTGCGCACGAGGGGGATCCATGGAGTTTTATGAACATCAAGGCAGACACACGTTCTGATTGACCTAAGTGGTCAAGCCACTGACGGGGCTTAGCAGTACACACATAGCCTATAGTTCTATAGTCTTTCATGGAATGTTATTGGTATTTATTTAAATGTATCTGAATTAATTTTCCCGAAAGTTTTACCAGCTCCGTGCATTCTCAAATGTAAAAAAGTGAATGGGTGCCGCTGCTCCACGCTCTGGCAGCACTACACCCCTGGTTGTGACATGACTAACTGACAGACAGATGGACCACAACATGTTAAATACAACACAAACATACAGACAGATAAGATATGGTACAACAACCATATTATAAAGTAATGCAGGGTGTGAGAGAGTTTTCCCCAGAGCCCTCTCACACCTGCAGCGTGTCCCATTCCTGATCCAGAGCGTGCTGGTTGGCCTTGTCTCCTTTCTTGAACTGTAGGGAAAGACACACACGGAGCTAGAATCACACAAACTCAGAATCGCACACACAGAAATAGAATGTGTGAAAGTAACTGTGTTTGTGATAGGTTTGTTTGTTTATATATATATCCTACACACCAGTTCATCCTTGGCTCTGTCCACCTCTGCACTTCTCTGTATGGAGCTGTGAAACTTGTTGTGGCTGATCAGCTGCTGCTCGATGGCTGCAGAGTCGTCTCCCCAGGGAGATGTTTCTATGAGACGCTGGAACACAAAGATATCACAACCATGTAATAACCACATATCAACCCCTTCTCACACACAACATTAACACATCTCAACCAATGCACAGAGGCAAGACATATTGAATACACACAACAGCAACTAACCTGTCCATGAATACCCAGTTTTGACCCAATGTTTATTTGTAACATAAGCATTTCGTTGCACTGCAATAACACCTGCTAAACTCAGTACGCCCAACAAACTTTGATTTGATTTTACTATTGTGAAGACAATGCTGCATATTGCCACTAGGTGGTGATAGAGAAACATGAGGTATGACACTTAATGGTTACCCCTGTAAGGCTGTAATACAACACAAAAAAACAACCAAGGATGAACAGTATGTCAGGAGTTCACCAGCAGACATGGAGTTTGATGCACTGAAGACCACAATAACAGAGTCTCACTTTCACCTCGGTTTGTGGGGAGTGTGGTTGCATACAAGTGTGAGTGTGTGAGAATGTTTTTGTCCTTCTGTGTCTCTGGTCTCCACCCCTCCTAATTGAGATTTATGTCTGACAGTGGCAGAAGGGCTCTAAAGCATTCTTTACAACTTAAAAAAACTCTAATTACTGCATGTGCAAATAAGAAGAATGCTTTCAACTTGGCACAACAATTGACATACATTTCTAAACAGGTAACCTCTAACATGACATTTGGATATTTTCTGTTAATACATAAGTGGCAAAGCTGCAGTTGTAACCGATGTGAAATGGCTAGCTAGTTAGCGGTGGTGCGCGCTAATAGCATTTCAATCGGTGACGTCACTCGCTCTGAGACCTTGAAGTAGTTGTTCCCCTTGCTCTGCAAGGGCCGCGGCTTTTGTGGCGCGATGCGTAACGACGCTTCGAGGGTGGCTGTTGTCGATGTGTGCAGAGGGTCCCTGGTTCGAGCCCAGGTAGGGGCGAGGAGAGGGACGGAAGCTATACTGTTACATTGATGCTGTTGACCCGGATCACTGGTTGCTGCGGAAAAGGAGGAGGTCAAAAGGGGGGTGAGTGTAACCGATGTGAAATGGCTAGCTAGTTAGCGGTGGTGCGCGCTAATAGCATTTCAATCGGTGACGTCACTCGCTCTGAGACCTTGAAGTAGTTGCTGGCTTTTGTGGCGCGATGGGTCGTTGCTTCGTGGGTGTCAGTTGTGGATGTGTGCAGAGGGTCCCTGGTTTGAGCCCAGGTAGGGGCGAGGAGACTGTTACACAGTCATAATCTTCCCCACCAGCTGCTCTGTCCTCCCTGTTCACTCTCCAGTCATCATTCTCAAGAGTATTGCGGGAGCTGGCAGAGGAAGGTGTGCAATAGTTCAGGAGGCAGGGATGACGTACATCACCGGCGTACGTGGTAATTGGGAGTGGGAATTGTCAGAGAAGGGCTATGGTTATTTTAATTACTGCGTGCGTGTGTGTGCGTGCATGTGTGCATTTGTGTGTGAGTGCGGTGTGGGACTTCCTGTGTATTCAGATCTAGATTAGAATGTCAGTGTGTTATCTACACTGGCCTCTCCTACACACCCCAGCCCTTCAGGATCAGAACGTTATGTGTGGGAGGGAGAAATTCCTAAAAGCGTCAAAGGGTCAAGTGTCTCACAATGATGACCTAAATATTTTAAATATCACTGGGAATGTTTTGCAAGAAGTTGTCAGCACCACTTTTGACTCACAACTACATGCAGTTATCATGATATATTTTGAAGATGTACAGGTGGCAGCAATAATATTATGCAATCCTATAGCATATGCCTTCCTACACAGCATTACACATCTGTCCTGTATCTCTGGGTAGAGTGTGGTTTCTGGGTAGGGTGTGGTTTTCTGTACCTTCTGCTGTCCAATCCAGGCAATGGCCTCGTTGAAGCTCCTCCCAGCTTCCTCCCATGCACCACTCCCCCTGCTCCCCCGGCTCCGCCTCTGCATGGTCCCGTATACGGCCATGTGGACTCCCTTTAACTGGTCCCTAAACAGCTCAATACTATGGAGGCAGGGGGAGAGAGAGACAGAGACAGAGAGTTAAACAACGCCTATACATAACTCTAACAGTTTGGAGGACGAAGGGAAAGTGAAGACGGTAAGGGATTTCTAAGATATTAACACAGAACTGGGCTCGTATCCACAAAGATTATCAAAGTAGGAGTGCTGATAATGATGAGTGAGAAAGTTAGACGCACAAATATTATACCCCACCAAATCATCCCCTGTTATTGTAATGGTGAGAGGTTAGCATGCCTTGGGGGTATGATATTTGTGCTTCTAACTTTCTCATTGTTCACAATTCATTCAGGATTATCCCTAACAATGGTAGCATTCACATTAATGTAGAAGTGTTTACAAACATATACTATTCTTATTTACAATAAAAGTGACTCCAGAATGCACAATACATTATTTATCATGAATTTCTATTGGGCACAAAATTATCTGAAACACAAGCAAAACAAATAGCAAATGAATCCAAATAATTTGTGGTCACAAGCTTGATGTAGTTGCGTGCTATGAATATGGGACCAAATACTTAACTTTTTACTTCCTCAATAGACATAAGTGAATTTGTCCCAAAACTTTTGGTCCCCTAAAATGGGGGGACTATGTACAAAAAGTGGTGTAATTTCTAAACGGTTCACCCGATATGGATGAAAATACCCTAAAATTAAAGCTGAGATTCTGCACTTTAAACTCATAGTTGTTGTATCCTTTCAAAAGAGCTGGTGTTCTATTGGAAGGACAACAACATTGACCAAAACAACAAAAACATTGGTCACTGTCCCAATACTTTTGGTGCTCACTGTATTGATAAGAGCTAGGTACATGAGTAATCCATTTGGAGAGTGTAAATATAAATGCCTATTGTTTTAGATCTATTTTATCTTATGATCACTGGAGACAAATGTGAAATCAGTCATAAGACTGCAAACTGAAAAGCATATCAACATAACAGTGAAGTATGACATGCTGTGCCGTTAAGCAGAATTTAAATTGTATGGCCTTATAACTTTATTTAGAGTTAGTTCCCTTCAGCTAGTTCCCTTCAGTCACTACATTCTGTATCATTCCATTAGGCCACGTTGTTTGATTTAGCCTGCCTTTATTTGTTTCCTCTGTAAACACTGTTGTGAAATCATTTGGTATCAATATGGAACGCAGTTTAAACCTGGAGCCTGGAGCATCACAGTTCCATGATCAGTGATTAAGGGAGATTTATATGACTATTGTTCAACAAACTTTGTATACTTTTCTCCCCTTCCAATATTCACGAATTGAACAACTGAATATGGCAACTTTCAGGATGAATCAAACCTCTGCATTTTTGATTCACCAATATATCTTGTGCGTAAAGGCTTTCCAAACCTGTTTTTTTATTTTATTTTATTTTTTAAATTTTATCCCCTTTTTCTCCCCAATTTTCGTGGTATCCAATCGCTAGTAATTACTACCTTGTCTCATCGCTACAACTCCCGTACGGGCTCGGGAGAGACGAAGGTCGAAAGCCATGCGTCCTCCGAAGCACAACCCAACCAAGCCGCACTGCTTCTTTAACACAGCTCGCCTCCAACCCGGAAGCCAGCCGCACCAATGTGTCGGAGGAAACACCGTGCACCTGGCCCCCTTGGTTAGCGCGCACTGCGCCCAGCCCGCCACAGGAGTCGCTGGAGCGCGATGAGACAAGGAAATCCCTACCGGCCAAACCCTCCCTAACCCGGACGACGCTAGCCCAATTGTGCGTGGCCCCACGGACCTCCCGGTCGCGGCCGGCTGCGACAGAGCCTGGGGGCGAACCCAGAGACCCAGAGACAGAGACTTCATTAATACTTAACTAACCCTTAATAATTTATAAGATCAGAGTATTTTTAATTCTACTAAACTGAGACGAATATGCATATTTTGATGGCTTTCTTCATTGATCCCTAATACTGAACCCATTGAACCCATTCTCTTCATATATTCTAGTTAGTCTTGTTACAGGCTTTAGCATTCCCATTTATAGTTCGAGGTTGGACGGTAGCATATGTGGCACAACGTTGGTGTCACCTCGTTAGTCAGTATATGTTACACCTGTGCTGGTTTGTCATCTCGTTAGTGGGTAGGTGTTTCACCTGTGCTGGCCCGAGTGATATTACAGAGTGGCTGGCCCAATATTCCAGTTGTCTTGAGTTGGAGCTCCCCATTTGATTTCTAGAAGGACAATCCTTTATCTGATCTTCCCTGTTTTTGTTTTGCTCCACTCTTTCGTTTGCTTCCTGTCTTTGACTTTGATGTGAGTTTTAATATAGTTTGCCTGTTCTTGGGCAAATTTTGTGGGTGTTCATGGTGGGTGTCTTTTAGGTCCCAGTTGTTGTTGCTGGTCAACTTTCAGTTGACACCCCCATGAGTATCTTTGAGAACCCCTGCTAAAACCCCACCGGTTTCATTTTGGTTGTGGTCAGTGACTGTTAGTTCCCCCTTCTGTTTGAGCAACATTATTTGGTTTTCTTGCTGGGGAACATCTGTCGGGAATTCAAATTAAAAAAGGTACACTGTATTGAAAGGGATTGCTTTAGATAAATGTACTGAAAACCCGATTTCTGTTGGCCAATAAGTGGGGGGTTCTTTGGCGGTTGAATTACATTTATTCAGTGTGCATAAGGGAGCCACTCCTAAAGAGCTCGTTGCACACCTAGATAAGGTAAGTCTAAATACCAAATACTGAGAAGTACTTACATCAAAACATGTAAAGAAAAATTGATTTCCTAAATCTAAAACCGGCACCAATGAGAATAACCTGTACAAATAAAAATCTGTAGTAGTGATAATTTCTCTGTATATTTTACCTCTTAACCTTGACTCCAGCCTTTCTAGGTTTCAAACAAGAATATGGTGTTGAGGTTTGGTACCATGAGACTACTGACCTTCGGAACACGTTGTCGTTGGATTGGCCCATGTGGCTCAGGTCCCGAGCACATGCCTTCAGCTGCTCTATGTTCTCTTTGGCCATGGCCATGAAGCGTTCTGCCTCGGCTGTGGCACGCCCAGAGTCGCCGCCCTGTAGGATCAACAGGGAAATGTCAGGAAGAGACGCACATTATGGATTTGTACATTATGTTCAGTCTAGCTTTGACTTGGTGTTCTAGGTTTCTCAAATGAGAATACGGTAGACTATGTTCAGTCAGGTGAGTCCTTCAGGTCAAACCCAGTTAACGACAGGACCATAATGTATAAATCACCTTTCTGTCCAGACAGCTTCTATTACTTCTATCAGATTGTAGTCGTGTACAATAAGTAGTGTACTATAATGTGACAGGTCACGGCCAAATTAGCACTTTCCCTGGGTGTGTGATTAAAGATAATCCCTGGTTTGCTGCAAACTGTGTACCAGACAAAAGCTGACACTGCCTTCTTTCATACCAGTCATAATCAAAAACACACTTTCATTCCAAGCAGATTTAATCAAAAACTCGCACACGCACTCATGGTCGTGCTCACATACACGCGTTGAGTCAGCCATACCTGCATGAACATGTCAAACATAACAGGGAGAGATGAGACATATAATCTCACTGGTTATGATGACTTAAACAAAGACATGATTCTGATAAAACCTGGTTTGACAGACAAATATCTAAAGCTGTTTTAAGCTCATTTGAGAACATAAAATTAAAGGGTGGAGTCGCATCTGACAGAGCATATTTCACATGCCATGTGTGAGGATTCATCATGTGTGAGTGTCTACCAAAGATAATGACCTGTTATGGATCATCTCACAATAGACCTGACTTTTAAGAAACCTCATGTTCCTACTACTTGTACTTACACACAACAAATCCACTAAAGCAAGTCAAGGGTGATTGGTTGTAGGATTAGTACAGTACTAGCTCAGCTTTCATACCTCAGTCAGGTACGGTACATATCTTAGTCAGACTGTCTGATTACATGTAGTTGTCAGACTAACGGTATTTAGACTAAAACAGGAGCAAAGCAGGCATCTCAAAGCAGACGGGATATGAAGTGACTCACAGAATAGAACACTTATTCTATATCTCTATGGTAGGTAGTGACTCACAGAATAGAACACTTATTCTATATCTCTATGGTAGGTAGTGACTCAGAATAAAACACTTATTCTATATCTCTATGGTAGGTAGTGACTCAGAATAGAACACGTATTCTATATCTCTATGGTAGGTAGTGACTCACAGAATAGAACACGTATTCTATATCTCTATGGTAGGTAGTGACTCAGAATAGAACACGTATTCTATATCTCTATGGTAGGTAGTGACTCAGAATAGAACACGTATTCTATATCTCTATGGTAGGTAGTGACTCAGAATAGAACACGTATTCTATATCTCTATGGTAGGTAGTGACTCACAGCCTGTAGGCAGTGTTCTGCCTTCCTCAGGTACTCCTGACATTGGCCCTGCAGGATGTAGGCCTTCTGTTGGAGGGCACTGGCAGTGGATTGGCTGTAGGAGACATGGAAGACATCATCACCATCATCATCATCAGCCTACTACAAACATCACTATAGCACATTGTAATCATCATCCTCATCACCGTCAACAACCCTATAAACAACTGGCCCTTCTTCTGACCTCAGTGTGACTTCCTCGTTAAATAAATGTATGACATTGATCAATGATTTACGTCAATGATCCCAGTGGTTTCCTGTTATGAATTGTGGTCTTATTGCAGCAACTAGCAAGTATTTAGTTATCTAAGGATGCTTCCGATGTGCCTTAATTGAATAGACTATGTGCAGGGATGGGCAAAGGGGAAACATGAATCAAGAGTCACATGCGTTTCCTGGGAAGTGGTTTTCAAGAGTAGTGACATGCGTTTCCTGGGAAGTGGTTTTCAAGAGTAGTGACATGCTTTTCCTGGGAAGTGGTTTTCAAGAGTAGTGACATGCGTTTCCTGGGAAGTGGTTTTCAAGAGTAGTGACATGCATTTCCTGGGAAGTGGTTTTCAAGAGTAGTGACATGCATTTCCTGGGAAGTGGTTTTCAAGAGTAGTGACATGCGTTTCCTGGGAAGTGGTTTTCAAGAGTAGTGACATGCATTTCCTGGTAAGTGGTTTTCAAGAGTAGTGACATGCGTTTCCTTTCCCAGTAGTGACATGCGTTTCCTTTCCCAGTAGTGACATGCGTTTCCTTTCCCAGTAGAGACATGCGTTTCCTTTCCCAGTAGTGACATGCGTTTCCTTTCCCAGTAGTGACATGCGTTTCCTTTCCCAGTAGTGACATGCGTTTCCTTTCCCAGTAGTGACATGCGTTTCCTTTCCCAGTAGTGACATGCTTTTCCTGGGAAGTGGTTTTCAAGAGTAGTGACATGCGTTTCCTTTCCCAGTAGTGACATGCGTTTCCTTTCCCAGTAGTGACATGCGTTTCCTTTCCCAGTAGTGACATGCGTTTCCTTTCCCAGTAGTGACATGCGTTTCCTTTCCCAGTAGTGACATGCGTTTCCTTTCCCAGTAGAGACATGCGTTTCCTTTCCCAGTAGTGACATGCGTTTCCTTTCCCAGTAGTGACATGCGTTTCCTTTCCCAGTAGTGACATGCTTTTCCTGGGAAGTGGTTTTCAAGAGTAGTGACATGCGTTTCCTTTCCCAGTAGTGACATGCGTTTCCTGGGAAGTGGTTTTCAAGAGTAGTGACATGCGTTTCCTTTCCCAGTAGTGACATGCGTTTCCTTTCCCAGTAGTGACATGCGTTTCCTGGGAAGTGGTTTTCAAGAGTAGTGACATGCTTTTCCTTTCCCAGTAGTGACATGCGTTTCCTGGGAAGTGGTTTTCAAGAGTAGTGACATGCTTTTCCTGGGAAGTGGTTTTCAAGAGTAGTGACATGCGTTTCCTTTCCCAGTAGTGACATGCGTTTCCTTTCCCAGTAGTGACATGCATTTCCTGGGAAGTGGTTTTCAAGAGTAGTGACATGCTTTTCCTTTCCCAGTAGTGACATGCGTTTCCTGGGAAGTGGTTTTCAAGAGTAGTGACATGCTTTTCCTGGGAAGTGGTTTTCAAGAGTAGTGACATGCGTTTCCTGGGAAGTGGTTTTCAAGAGTAGTGACATGCTTTTCCTGGGAAGTGGTTTTCAAGAGTAGTGACATGCGTTTCCTGGGAAGTGGTTTTCAAGAGTAGTGACATGCGTTTCCTGGGAAGTGGTTTTCAAGAGTAGTGACATGCTTTTCCTGGGAAGTGGTTTTCAAGAGTAGTGACATGCTTTTCCTGGGAAGTGGTTTTCAAGAGTAGTGACATGCGTTTCCTGGGAAGTGGTTTTCAAGAGTAGTGACATGCGTTTCCTGGGAAGTGGTTTTCAAGAGTAGTGACATGCTTTTCCTGGGAAGTGGTTTTCAAGAGTAGTGACATGCTTTTCCTGGGAAGTGGTTTTCAAGAGTAGTGACATGCGTTTCCTGGGAAGTGGTTTTCAAGAGTAGTGACATGCGTTTCCTTTCCCAGTAGTGACATGCGTTTCCTTTCCCAGTAGTGACATGCGTTTCCTTTCCCAGTAGTGACATGCTTTTCCTGGGAAGTGGTTTTCAAGAGTAGTGACATGCTTTTCCTGGGAAGTGGTTTTCAAGAGTAGTGACATGCTTTTCCTGGGAAGTGGTTTTCAAGAGTAGTGACATGCTTTTCCTGGGAAGTGGTTTTCAAGAGTAGTGACATGCATTTCCTGGGAAGTGGTTTTCAAGAGTAGTGACATGCTTTTCCTGGGAAGTGGTTTTCAAGAGTAGTGACATGCGTTTCCTGGGAAGTGGTTTTCAAGAGTAGTGACATGCGTTTCCTGGAAAGTGGTTTTCAAGAGTAGTGACATGCGTTTCCTGGGAAGTGGTTTTCAAGAGTAGTGACATGCGTTTCCTGGGAAGTGGTTTTCAAGAGTAGTGACATGCGTTTCCTTTCCCAGTAGTGACATGTGTTTCCTTTCCCAGTAGTGACATGCGTTTCCTGGGAAGTGGTTTTCAAGAGTAGTGACATGTGTTTCCTTTCCCAGTAGTGACATGTGTTTCCTGGGAAGTGGTTTTCAAGAGTAGTGACATGTGTTTCCTTTCCCAGTAGTGACATGTGTTTCCTTAGCCTACAAACACAACAACAGAGAGTGGCAGAGAGACTAAAAACTTCACATATAAAGAGAATGCAACTGCTAAAGAGCGACTGAAACTTGACCAGAGGATCTGTTGGTCTTTGTTTGTTGTCATATGAATAGTCTTTCTACAGGTATTCATACTGTAATCATCAACTATGACCTCTATACTAGTATAGACTCTATAGAATGTTTAAGATTCCTACATAGGTCTCAGGAATGGAGTAAAAGTGTGTTAGAGCTGGTGTCTAAAGATCGCCTCACAGTTTCCTATGCGAGGTATAATTAAAGTTTAAGTCTCCCAGCAGCTTGTCCAGAGAGGCACAAAGACAGATGGTTTCAGTTCTGTTTACTACATACATAAACTAACGTCGGTGGGCGTGGCATAGCGTTTGGCCAGAACAAGGCGTTTAGGTAGCCAGGCAACAGTCAGTAGTGATCTCTCTAGTGAAAATATTCCCGTGAAAACAACTGCACATATCTATTTGGATGCATGCAAACACGTTCTCAGTGCTCATAATATGCATGTCGTGACATGTTAACTAATGTAGGCTGCAATAAAACGTTTTATTTGCATTTCGTGTAATGTTTTTAGCAGTCAGGCAGTCTGCTTCGTCCTTCAAAACAAATACCTCTCAATGCAGGGTAATAAATTATGAAATGGGACTGCACACAGAACAAAATTACTGTGTGTATTACTAGGCTTTGTGGTAATACAAATATTCCTCTCAGTCAATAGACAGACAACTATACATTTCCCTCAAGAATTCCATTATCTTGTTATCAAGTTATTAATGAACTAGATGGAAATAAAACATGTGTTTGATGATTTCAGTTGGAGATAGAAACACTTTGGACAATGCATTTTCTCTCTGCAGGAATGTAGCCTACTAAAAGAGGTATTCAGTCAAGTGAGAGCAACAGTTGTGTAATACAGCACAATGAATGGCCTTTAGAATAAATAAAAAACCGTCATACCCCTGTACTCCTCCACCACCTCCCATTGAAGTCTTTGAGTAGCTGTATGTATTGTATCCTGCGCCGTCCATGTACTCCTGTCCGTATCCATTACCACCGTGCACTTCACTCCGGTCATAGTGTTGAGTTCCCCCACTCAGGTCGGGCCTAGAACCGGATTTGCGGTTTCTCTGGGATGTGTGTAGACTCATCTTTGGATGCAAAAAGTTATGAAACTCCGGTGGAAGAAAAAAAATGATGGGACGAGGACTTACAAATCCTGGCTGCAGCGCGGTAGCTTTGAGCGGAGATGCTGCGAAGCGAAGCGGTTGGTGGTGACGCTTTAATTCTCTTCCCTCGCACCTTTCAGCGGAGGAGCGCAGACTGGATCTACAACACGGAAGATAATCTGTTTTGTTTAAACTAGACAGACCACACCTACCATCAACCTGTTTGCCTCGCAAACGATTTTAATGTTCTCCTTTTTTCTTTCCATGTTCCCACCCCCTCCTCTTTCTAGACTAGGGAAGAATGTGTGCGCGCGCATGTGTGCGTGCTCTGTGAGAGGGTACGCTATTATTGTGTTTCTAGTGACCAGCCTAATTATTATTATCTCAGTGTCTCAGTGTGTCACTCAAGTTTAAGAAGTCTCGACACTGAAATGTTTACTGTTCCTTTCCCCTAGATCACTATTGACGGACCGAATGCAGCAAGAGTCTGAACCACAAAGGCACCCTGGATAAGCTAATAAACATCTTAAAAAGTGCTGTATGTTGCACACAACTATGACAGTTCATCTCTAATGAGATATTCATCACAGCAGTAATTACAAGAACATTTATTACAGCATTCATTGCAATATTTTTTTTAATACTTTTCACCGCAACAATTTTTACACACTAACAATATACAAACTCTAACCCTCATCCAAGACAGTGGATGCGGTCCACAGGAAAAACCATTTGGATTGCATAATGCCACTGGCAGAGACAACCTGCCGGTGAAGCATACTGGTGTCAATCAGCACCAGGGCCGGCTCTAGCCTTTGGGGGCCCTAAGCGTCAGTTTATGAAGTTTATGCCTGGAGCCGGCCCTGCTCAGCACATTGTATAAAGAGTTATTATAATAATTTCCATCTTATCACCTTACAGTAGTCTTTAAAGATAATATCAAGATAATATGAAGACATTCAGTCTTCAGCACTAGGTACGAGCTCTTCTAAAAGGTTTACACTAATGTGTATTGCTCTCAAATGTTTCCAGCTCAGAAGATAATGTTGCAGTAATGCATTGTTTAGCATAGGGTATAGCGTATCTTGCACTCTGTACAGACTGAACAGCCTTGGGCATCGGAGGGTTGGCGATAAGATCAGAATTAATGATTGATTGGCCGCTGTGGGTGAAAATCCAGCACTTGAAGAAATGTATAATATAAACTCAGCAAAAAAAGAAACATCATCTGACTGTCAACTGCATTTATTTTCAGCAAACTTAACATGTGTAAATATTTGCATGAACAAAACAAGATTCAACAACTGAGACTTAAACTGAACAAGTTCCACAGACATGTGACTAACAGAAATGGAATAATGTGTCCCTGAACAAACAGTCAGTATCTGGTGTGGCCACCAAATGCATTAAGTACTGCAGTGCTCCTCCTCATGGACTGCACCAGTTCTTGCTGTGAGATGTTACCCCACTCTTCCACCAAGGCACCTGAAAGTTCCCTGACATTTCTGGGGGAATGGCCTTAGCACTCACCCTCCGATCCAACAGGTCCCAGAAAAGCTCAATGGGATTGAGATCCGGGCTCTTCGCTGGCCATGGCAGAACACTGACATTCCTGTCTTGCAGGAAATCATGCACAGAACGAGCAGAATGGCTGGTGGCATTGTCATGCTGGAGGGTCATGTCAGGGTGAGCCTGCAGGAAGGGTACCACATGAGGGAGGAGGATGTCTCCCTGTAACGCACAGCGTTGAGATTGCCTGCAATGACAACAAGCTCAGTCCGATGATGCTGTGACACACCCCCCCAGACCATGACGGACCCTCCACCTCCAAATCGATCCCGCTCCAGAGTACAGGCCTCAGTGTAACGCTCATTCCTTCGACAATAAACGCGAATCCGACCATCACCCCTGGTGAAACAAAACCGCGACTCGTCAGTGAAGAGCACTTTTTGCCAGTCCTGTCTGGTCCAGCGATGGTAGGTTTGTGCCCATAGGCGACGTTGTTGCCGGTGATGTCTGGTGAGGACCTACCTTACCACAGGCCTACAAGCACTCAGTCCAGCCTCTCTCAGCCTATTGCGGACAGTCTGAGCACTGATGGAGGGATTGTGCGTTCCTGGTGTAACTCGGGCATTTGTTGTTGCCATCCTGTACCTGTCACGCAGGTGTGATTTTCGGATGTGCCGATCCTGTTTAGGTGTTGGTACACGTGGTCTGCCACTGCGAGGACGATCAGCTGTCCGTCCTGTCTCCCTGTAGCGCCATCTTAGGCATTGCACAGTACGGACATTGCAATGTACTGCTCTGGCCACATCTGCAGTCCTCATGCCTCCTTGCAGCATGCCTAAGGCACGTTCACGCAGATGAGCAGGGACCCTGGGCATCTTTCTTTTGGTGTTTTTCAGAGTCAGTAGAAAGGCCTCTTTAGTGTCCTAAGTTTTCATAACTGTGACCCTAATTGCCTACCGTCTGTAAGCTGTTAGTGTCTTAAGGACCGTTCCACAGGTGCATGTTAATTAATTGTTTATGGTTCATTGAACAAGCATGGGAAACAGTGTTTAAACCCTTTAAAATGAAGATCTGTGAAGTTATTTGGATTTTTACGAATTATCTTTGAACGACAGGGTCCTGAAAAAGGGACCTTTCTTTTTTTGCTGAGTTTATATGTATAATTATTTAACTACAGGTACCATAACTGTGAGCAAAAATAGCTGTAAATAGCAGTAGAAGTATTGTTGTCCGTTAGCTTACTCCAGTCAGGGTAGGGATGGTAGGGTAGGGGGAAAATTTTATGTTTGTACTTGGCCTATATACTGTATTAACCAGAACAACTCTACCCCTACGATTTCAGGAATCTCACAGCTCTTTCTGTGTGTGTGTGCGTGCGCGTGCGTGTGTGTGTGTTTATGATGATTGACTGTCAGGGTACAGTGGGTGTTTGTGTGTGCGTGATTGATTTATTGAAAGACTGTGTATTTTCTGTTAGCTCAAACATATAAGTGCAGAATGTTGCTCCTTGGTGTGTGAGCTAGGCCTATTGCTCCAAGTCAGAGACCAGGGTTAGTACACCTACATTTGTTGTCATGGAAATGCAGCGTGACAAACCTACAAACCACCCCTTCTCTATCAACCCCATTCCTCCCTTCCATCCCCCAACATGTTCAGACTTTTAATAGCAGCAGTATGGGTGGATTGATTCATGAAAGTAATAAACTCGGAGTTGGAGTTTTTCTCAGATAGAAGACCAATGTAGTCCCACCCTTATAATCACTAGGCTATATGCCTGTTGGCGCATTTCAGTTTTCTGAAACACGTCCCTGCCTGTGTGTGCACACAGATGAACACACACACACACACTGACACACACACACATTCTGCCAAACCAACATTCCACGGCTGGTCTTCATTCTACCACCATGGAAAACAAGCAAACAGATCAGTGTGTGTTGGAATATATTGAAACACATCAGTGTTCTTGTCTTTAAAAGAAATACAATCTTCCATGGGCTTAAATGTTTCTTTGACACTTTTATGATGATGCATAGCAGACATGTACATGTTCACATATGTGCGTGGCTCAGGTAGGTTATATAGTATGTACATTTTATAAGGTCTAAAGTGCATTTCTGTACAGTAAACACAGACGTCTGACCCAGTTGTACATGGAGACATCTTTACGAGATGCAAGGATCACCATCAGCATCCCAATTGAATGACAATGTGTGTGTGTGAGTGTGTGTGTAATTGTAGTGTGTGTATACTTGGGCTGAATCAGGTGTGGCATTGGATAGGCTTTCAGTTCACACATCACATCACACTTCACTCATCTCCAGACGTCAGACAGGATGAGACATGAGGGCTTGTAATGGGCATCTAATAAGTCTCCTTGTGTATGTAGGTTGACCAGAAAAACTGTGTGATTAGCATTTTATAGTGACACTCTTTGATTTAAATCTCTCGAAATTGTTCCCATGGTAGTGTGATAAAAACCGGTCGTTCATCACACTTCCAACAGACCGCGCCTTAGGGGTTACACCCTAGTGTCACAATAGAGGGGCAACCACCAACACGTACACCTGTCCCATCGTGCCTCATCAGGTGAGCTGAGACGAGTGAGCCCTGGGAGGCTCTGTTGAAGCACAGACACACCTAAAACTCCACCAAAAACCACAAAACCAACCCCTATCACACCACACCCAGCCCTGGTATCGAGTACAGAGTGCCTGCCAATTCCCACTCTCTCTCTGTCCTACATCTCTACATTACTTTCACTGTCTCTATCTCTCTACCTGTCTTTCCTCCAACCCCCTATCACACTCTCCCTCTCTTTCTGCCCCTCTCTGTGCTGACTCTGGGAGGCTGTGTTCAGACACTGTCTTCTGAAGAACACTGGGTAGAAACCCCTTCATTACTTTTGCCCCTTTGACTCTCCCCAACCCCTGTCTTTGAACTGTCAACAAACTGTCACAACTCTGCCAATTACCTGTCACCTTATATTTTTGCTTATCAATCATTGCCTGTGTTTGCACAGGTACAGTTGAAGTTGGAAGTTTACATACACTTAGGTTGGAGTCATTAAAATTTATTTTTTCAACCACTCCACAAATTTCTTGTTAACAAACGATAGTTTTGGGAAGTCAGTTAGGACATCTACTTTGTGCATGACACAAGTCATTATTCCAACAATTGTTTACAGACAGATTATTTCACTTAACATTCACTGTATCACAATTCCATTGGGTCAGAAGATGACATACACTAAGTTGACTGTGCCTTTAAACAGCTTGGAAAATTCCAGAAAATTATGTCATGGCTTTAGAAGCTTCTGATAGGCTAATTTACATTATTTGAGTCAATTGGAGGTGTACCTGTGGATGTATGTCAAGGCCTACCTTCAAACTCAGTGCATCTCTGCTTGACATCATGGGAAAATCTAAATAAATCAGCCAAGAACTCAGAAAAACAATTGTAGACCTACACAAGTCTAGTTCATCCTTGGGAGTAATTTCCAAACGCCTGAAGGTACCACGTTCATCTGTACAAACAGTACCACGTTCATCTGTACAAACAATAGTATGCAAGTATAAACACCATGGGACCACGCAGCTATCATACTGCTCAGGAAGGAGACGCGTTCTGTCTCCTAGAAATGAATATACTTTGGTGCGAAAAGTGCAAATCAATCCCAGAACAACAGCAAAGGACCTAGAGAAGATGCTGGAGGAAACAGGTACAAAAGTATCTATATCCACAGTAAAACAAGTCCTATATCAACATAACCTGAAAGGCCGCTCAGCAAGGAAGAAGCCACTGCTCCAAAACCGCCATAAAAAAGACAGACAACGTTTTGCAACTGCACATGGGGACAAAGGTCGTACTTTTTGGAGAAATCTCCTCTGGTCTGATGAAACAAAAATAGAACTGTTTGGCCAAAATGACCATCATTATGTTTGGAGGAAAAAGGGGGAGGCTTGCAAGCCGAAGAACACCATCCCAACCGTGAAGCACGGGTGTGGCAGCATCATGTTGTGGGGTGCTTTGCTGCAGGAGGGACTGGTGCACTTCACAAAATAGATGGCATCATGAGAAAGGAAAATTATGTGGATTTATTGAAGCAACATCTCAAGACATCAGTCAGGAAGTTAAAGCTTGGTCGCAAATGGGTCTTCCAAATGGACAATGACCCCAAGCATACTTCCAAAGTTGTGGCAAATTGGCTTAGGGACAACAAAGTCAAGGGATTGGAGTGGCCATCACAAAGCCCTGACCTCAATCCTATAGAAAATTTGTGGGCAGAACTGAAAAAGCGTGTGCGAGAAAGGAGGCCTACAAACCTGACTCAGTTACACCAGCTCTGTCAGGAGGAATGGGCCAAAATTCACCCAACTTATTGTGGGAAGCTTGTGGAAGGCTACCTGAAATGTTTGACCCAAGTTAAACAATTGAAAGGCAATGCTACCAAATACAAATTGAGTGTATGCAAACTTCTGACCCACTGGGAATTTGATGAAATAAATAAAAGCTGAAATAAATAATTCTCTCTACTATTATTCTGACATTTCACATTCTTAAAATAAAGTGGTTATTCTAACTGACTTAAGACAACGAATATTTACTATGATTAAATGTCAGGAATTGTGAAAAACTGAGTTTAAATGTATTTGGCTAAGGTGTATGTAAACTTCTGACTTCAACAGTAGGTGGAGGTAGATGTGAGTAGGTGGGTCTGTATGTACACAGGAAATGTTGCTCTGTCTGTAAAATACATAACAGGAGTGTCAATAATGATGGAGGAATGTGGCTAATGAGTGGTGTGTCAGTCTGTCTGATTGAATGGTATTCAGGCTTTAAGACGCTTGCAGGAATTCAGTAACATGCCAAACATAGAGCGGTTAGCTTTGGTCTCACTCTTATGTGTTTGAACCGGGTCACAGCTTGTCCTCCTCTCACAAAGGAAAGAAAGAGAGATCTTTACACCAGAGGTGGAACCAAGTCATTGTTTTACAATTCACAAGTAAGTCTCCAGTCTTAGCACTCAAGTCCCATGTCAAGTCCCAAGTCAAGACAGGCAAGTCCAAGTCAAGTCTCAAGTTAAGACCGTCAAGTATCAAGTCCTAAACTTTAAGTTTCGAGTCCTAAACAAGTCATAATGTGCTCTTCACCAAATGTAATACCATTTCCTATTTTTAACAAGAGTAATAGATAGTATATTACATTTACGCAAATCATGAATGCTTCATATATATTTATTACTTTCCAAATAAATGTTATATTTCCATAGAAATACATGGGTAGCCATGAGAAAGACCCCACCCCCCCTCCAATAGTGATATCGAGGATCGCTATCGGGCGATGTAGGCTTGTACAGTCGTGGCAAAAAGTTTTGAGAATGACACAAATATTAATTTCCACAAAGTTTGATTACAATAAGTGTCAGAGGCTTTTATTGAGAATTACACGAAGTTGATGCAAAGAGTCAATATTTGCGGTGTTGATTCTTCTTTTTCAAGACCTCTGCAAACTGCCCTGGCATACTGTCAATTAACTTATGGGCCACATCCTGACTGATGGCAGCCCATTCTTGCATAATCAATGCTTGGAGTTTGTCAGAATTTGTGGGTTTTTGTTTGTTCACCCGCCTTTTGAGGATTGACCACAAGTTCTCAATGGGATTAAGGTCTGGGGAGTCTCCTGGCCATGGACCCAAAATATCAATATTTTGTTCCCCGAGCCACTTAGTTATCACTTTTGCCTTATGGCAAGGTGCTCCATCATGCTGGAAAAGGCATTGTTCGTCACCAAACTGTTCCTGGATGGTTGGGAGAAGTTGCTCTCGGAGGATGTGTTGGTACCATTCTTTATTCATGGCTGTGTTCTTAGGCAAAATTGTGAGTGAGCCCACTCCCTTGGTAGAGAAGCAACCCCACACATGAATGGTCTCAGGATGCTTTACTGTTGGCATGACACAGGACTGATGGTAGCGCTCACCTTGTCTTCTCCGAACAAGCTTTTTTCGGGATGCCACAAACAATCGGAAAGGGGATTCATCAGAGAAAATTACTTTATCCCAGTTCTCAGCAGTCCAATCCCTGTACCTTTTGCAGAATATCAGTCTGTCCCTGATGTATTTCCTGGAGAGAAGTGGCTTCTTTGCTGCCCTTTTTGACACCAGGCCTCCAAAAGTCTTCACCTGACTGTGCGTGCAGATGCACTCACACCTGCCTGCTGCCATTCCCGAGCAAGCTCTGTACTGATTTTGCCCCGATCCCGCAGCTGAATCAACTTTAGGAGACGGTCCTGGCGCTTGCTGGACTTTCTTGGGCGCCCTGAAGCCTTCTTCCCAACAATTGAACCGCTCTCCTTGAATTTCTTGATGATCTGATAAATGGTTGATTTAGGTGCAGTCTTACTGGCAGCAATATTCTTGCCTGTGAAGCCCTTTTTGTGCAAAGCAATGATGACGGCACGTGTTTCCTTGCAGGTAACCATGGTTGACAGAGGAAGAACAATGATTCCGACCACCCCCCTCCTTTTACAGCTTCCAGTCTGTTAATCGAACTCAATCAGCATGACAGAGTGATCTCCAGCCTTGTCCTCGTCAACACTCACACCTGTGTTAACGAGAGAATCACTGACATGATGTCAGCTGGTCCTTTTGTGGCAGGGCTGAAATGCAGTGGAAATATTTTTGGGGGAGTCAGTTAATTTGCATGGAAAAGAGGGACTTTGCAATTAATTTCAATTCATCTGATCACTCTTCATAACATTCTGGAGTACTTGCATATTGCCATCATACAAACTGAGGCAGCAGACTGTGAAAATGTATATTTGTGTCATTCTCAAAACCTTTGGCCACGAATGTACACAATCGCTCAATCTTAACACACACTCTCTCTCTCTCTCTCTCTCTCTCTCTCTCTCTCTCTGTCTCTGTCTCTGTGTGGTTACAATAGGCTAACGTATGTCAATGGTTTTAGGAACAGCAGTAACATCAGGCAGGATTTAGGCTACCAACTACCTAGCCAGTTGTGGCTCAATCTTGGGTGCAATGATTACATTGCCACACTGTGACTGTGTGGAGGCTCATTGATTTAACGTTATGTTAGCCTACATGATAAACTAGTAAAATAATAAAAGATATAGCTGTTGACTATATTAGCCACGACTTACCGTTCTTTGTGCAGCTTCAAATGTCAAACAAAGTTAGAAATTGTTGTGCCTCCGTCAGTAATTTTCTTCCCGCATGTTTTGCAAGTTTCAAACCGTTTTTTGTTGACAGAGCGTCTTCATATCCGAAAATAATAATTTTGGGTATCATCTTTTATAAGGGCTCCATCTGATTTCACTCGAAGTCCCTCTGCACTGCCACGCACAACTTTTTCTCAGCTGGCACAATTTGATTGGCTGCTGTCTGATTCAAACTGTAATCTGTTAAATGAAGAGTTGATGCGTTGCACACTTTTTTTAATAGCATCATTTTTCATATTTTGGCTTGGGGAGGGTATCAAGTCAGGCCGAGTCATAAGGCTCAAGTCCAAGTCAAGTCACAAGTCATTGGTGTTAAAGTCAAAGTCGAGTTGCAAGTCATCATATTTGTGACTCGAGTTTGACTCGAGTCCAAGTCATGTGACTCGAGTTCACACCTCTGCTTTCCACACAATTGTTCTCTCAGATTATGTAGCTAAGATCTCTATGGAAGAATCTGAGTGTACAGTAAAATGATAAGGAGGTAGTTCTGTATCCCAGCGGACATTATATACTGAACAGAAATCTAAACGCAACAATTTCAAAGATTTTACTGAGTTACAGTTCAAATCAGTCAATTGAAATTAATTAATTTGGCCCTAATCTATGGATTTCACACGACTGGAAATACAGATATAAATCTGTTGGTCACAGATACCTTTAAAAAAAATGGGCCTCAGGATTTCATCACGGTATTTTTGTGCATTCAAATTGCAAAATGCAGTTGTATTCTTGTCCATATCTTATGCCTGCCCATACCATAAACCCGCCACCATGTGGCGCTCTGTTCACAAAGTGGACATCAGAAAACCGCTCGCCCACACAACGCCATTCACGTGGTCTGCTGGTGTGAGGCCGGTTGGACGTACTGACAAATTGTCTAAAATGACATGGAGGCAGTTTATGGTAGAGAAAATAACAAATTATCTGGCAACAGTTCTGGTGCACATTCTCAAAGTCAGGATGCCAAATGCACGCTCCCTCAAACTTGAGACATCTGTGGCATTGTGTGGTGTAACAAAACTGCAGATTTTAGAGATGCATTTTAATGTCCCCAGCACAAGGTGCACCTGTATAATGATCATGCTTTTTAACCAGCTTCTTGATATGCCACACATGTCTGGTGGATAGATTATGTTGGCAAAGTAGAAATGCTCACTAACAGGGATGTAAACAAATTTGTGCACAAAATTTGAGTGAAATAAGCTTTTTGTGCGTATGGAACGTTTCTGGGATCTTTTATTTCAGCTATTGAAACATAGGACCAACACTTTACATGTTGAGTTTATATTTTTGTTCGGTGTAGGTTCTGATGATGAAGCTTGTCTTTCAATGTTTTCAGATAGTGAGTGTGTGGGGAGGAGGTCAAATTGGTGATTGTCACTGTCACACCTGGGAGGCTGACACAGTCACTCTCTGTTTGCAGCTCAATCACATCTTTGTTATCTCAGTCAAATGACGCTTGGCATGAGAAATAAACACAAATCACAATACTTGAGGGGACATCCTGTGATTATCTGATTCCCTTCAGCAGGGTTTGTTTTAATAAAAAAATGATCCTGTGGATAGGCAACGCTTTGTTGGGTCACCAGGGGCACAGTGATGGGAAGAGGTGAGAGGGATGGAGGGAGAGCGATGCCTGACAATAGAGTACCTGTGTGAGCCGTGTGACATGGATACTCACCCAGGGGGTGAGACAGAGCAGGGGAAGGATGGAGGGGGAGAGGGAGAGAAGAAAAAGGAGGATCAGATATCTGTCACCTGACATCTGAGCCCAACTAGGCCACTGACATCACTTTTACCTGCTGTAAGAACTGATGTGGCTCCGCCCACTAATGGACCTGTTGTTATATTTAGCATTTTTTAAATTACAAGCACCCTACATGACCAAAAGTATGGAGCTGTTCCCCTCTTTGCTGCTATAACAGCCTCTACTCTTCTGGGAAGGCTTTCCACTAGATGTTGGAACATTGCTGCGGGGACTTGCCTCCATTCAGCCACAAGAGCCTTAGTGAGGTCGTGCACTGATGTTGGGCGATTTGGCCTGGCTCGCAGTCAGCGTTCCAATTCATCCCAAAGGTGTTCGATGGGGTTGAGGTCAGGGCTCTGTGCAGGCCAGTCAAGTTCTTCCACAATGATCTCAACAAACCATTTCTGTATGGACCTTGCTTTGTGTACAGGGGCATTGTCATGCTGAAACAGGGAAGGGCCTTCTCCAAACTGTTGCCACAAAGTTGGAAGCACAGAATGTCACTCTATGCTGTAACGTTAAGATTTCCCTTCACTGGAACTAAGGGGCCTAGCCCAAACCATGAAAAACAGCCCCAGACACTATTCCTCCTCCACCAAACCTTACAGGCAGGTAGCGTTCTCCTGGCATCTGCCAAACCCAGATTTGTCTGTCGGACTGCCAGATGGTGAAGAGTGATTCATCACTCTAGAGAACATGTTTCCACTGCTCCAGAGTCCACTGGCAGCGAGCTTTACACCACTCCAGTCAACGCTTGGCATTGGCCATGGTGACCTTAGGCTTGTGTGCGGCTGCTCGGCCATGGAAACCCATTTCATGAAGCTCCCGAATAACAGTTCTTGTGCTGACGTTGCTTCCAGAGGCAGTTTGGAGCTCAGTAGCGAGTGTTGCAACCGAGCACAGATGAGTTTTACACCTTATGCGCTTCAGCACTTGGTGGTCCCGTTCTGTGAGCTTGTGTGGCCTACCACTTCACGGCTGAGATGTTGTTGCTCCTAGACCCCCCATACTCAACTGGAGAACTGCAGACCGCATCCAGACCCAGAACAGGGTCAATACAGACCATGGGTCCAGAAAAAAAAAGAGAATTATTATTTATTTTACTCTGGCTTCGACCCCTGGTATCATGTTAACACACATAAGACATGGAATAATGCGTAGAATTGCAGGAAATTTACTTTAAAACTGCAAAATTTGCTCAACACAAGAGGGGTGTGAACAGTCTGGGTTTGCATGGGTTGCGAGGTGGGGGTTTGTTACTACGCCGATAAATAACATTATCCATCCAGACCTTTGCCACCTAGTGTAATGAACACGAGGGGAGACAGAGAGCTAGTTTCAAGTGCAGGGCGCAGCAGGTGTTTATTGCAAAGCACCACAGGAGGAGGCAGGTAGCTGGGTCCAGGGGCAGGCAGAAGGTTATACACAGGGGGCCCAAAAGGGCAATAGTACAGGCAATGAGAAGGCTAGTAATGTAGTCCGGGAGATCAGGCAATCGGTAGATAACAGGAAATTCGATAGGCTAAAGTACAGGCAGGGAACAGGCAAAGTTAGTGAGGCAGGCAAAAACTATCATACACAGCAGGAGTGACTCACAGCATAAACAAAAAAAAATGCATATATACATACATACATACATATATATATATATATATATATATATATATATATATATATATATATATATATATATACATACATATATATATATATATATATATATATATATATATATAAAACCAGCGCTCTAAAAGATGTGTGTCACAAAACAAACAATACCTCACAGTGATGGGGTGCAGACTTGAACTAAATAGTGTGTGGTAATGACATACAGGTGTGTGAACAGGTGATTAGAATTCAGGTGATTGGAATCTGGAGAGTGAGCTGCGTTCAGGGGATCTAGGTGTTTGAGAGTGTGTGCTGGAAAGTGAGATGCGTTCAGGGGATCTAGGTGTTTGAGAGTGTGAGCTGGAGAGTGAGCTGCGTTCAGGGGATCTAGGTGTTTGAGAGTGTGAGCTGGAGAGTGAGCTGCGTTCAGGGGATCTAGGTGTTTGAGAGTGTGAGCTGGAAAGTGAGCTGCGTTCAGGGGATCTAGGTGTTTGAGAGTGTGAGCTGGAAAGTGAGCTGCGTTCAGGGGATCTAGGTGTTTTAAGAGTGTGAGCTGGAGAGTGAACTGCGTTCAGGGGATCTAGGTGTTTGAGAGTGTGAGCTGGAAAGTGAGCTGCGTTCAGGGGATCTAGGTGTTTGAGAGTGTGAGCTGGAGAGTGAACTGCGTTCAGGGGATCTAGGTGTTTGAGAGTGTGAGCTGGAAAGTGAGCTGTGTTCATCTACGTGTTTGAGGGTGTGAGTTGGAAGCAGACGTTACACCTAGGAAATTTGTGTGACCGGACCTTCTCAAATAGTACTTGAGTGCCCCTGTCCTAGACGTTTCCACTTCACAATAACAGCACTTACAGTTGACCGGGACAGCTCTAGCAGGGCAGAAATTTAACGAAATGACTTGCTGGAAAGGTGGCATCCTATATCGGTGCCACGTTAAGAGTCTCTGAGCTCTTCAGTAAGGCCATTCTACTGCCAATGTTTGTCTATGGAGATTGCATGGCTGTGTGTTCTATTTTATACACTTGTCAGCAACGGGTGTGGCTGAAATAGTCGAATCCACTAATTTGAAGCGGTGTCCACATACTTTTGTATATATAGTGTATATATTTTATGAGATAGCACAATAGTTTTTGAACAGTTTCCTCAAACCTGTTTTAAAAGGCAAAAGGCAAGTTAAAACTTCACAAGAGAGATGAATCAGTCTGTTGGCATCTTTATTCACAAAGCATATCAAATAAATAACTGTAATTAAAGTAGATTGTAAGTGTATAATGACCAATCCTTTTGGGTTTCAAAAGTCCTCACAAGGATAGAAAAACAAGGAACATTCTGATAAGTGGGGACATTTCGCAGGTCCCCAAAAGGAAGAGGCTATTTTAGGCTTAGGAGCTAGGGTTAGGGTTATTAGTTATGGGTCCCCACTTGGATAGTAATACCAACATTGTGTGTGTGTGTGTGTGTGTGTGTGTGTGTGTGTGTGTGTGTGTGTGTGTGTGTGTGTGTGTGTGTGTGTGTGTGTGTGTGTGTGTGTGTGTGTGTGTGTGTGTGTGTGTGTGTGTGTGTGTGTTGTTGAAATCTAAATTCTTGGCCCCCCTTAAATCTGAACCTAGCCCCTGAGTGACTTCCAAGAGGTTAGGAATCACCATAAAGGAGGACCTTGTATCCTAGGTGACCTCTAGGTGACCTTCCTGAGGCCAAGGGCCAATTGCTGTAAATTCAGCCATTAGTGGTTTCAAATGAGAAAGACATCTAATATACGGCTCACTCTGACCCAAGTGGTCTCGACAACCTTGATTAATGTTTTGACCAGGGGCCTGGAACGCTTGGAGAACGAACAGATAAGTATGAGTATTTACGCCTGCCTGCCCTTGAGGAGGTTGGAAGATTGCTACGAACCTCTCAGAGGAGCGTGTCTGTCTTCCCATATGCATATGTCTGTCTATTGTTTGTCTATTGAACCTTTAAATATAGAAGTCTTTCACCTTATTTTTTCATTCAGCAATTTCCACACCTTGGGCAAATTCACGATTCCTGACAATGTGTGTGTGTGTGCGTGTGTCAGGAGTGAAGGTATACAAGGGTGTGGTTGGGAGACAGTGATATGTGACACACACTTCTCCTCCTCCGCTTCCCCCCTCCTCCCTCCCTCTCTCTCTAACCCCCTGAAGGAATGTCTGGGTAAGCCAGCAGCCGAGCAGAGGCGAGGTGCTTGTGTGTAGGTGAGAAATGAGTGAGGGCTGAGCACATGTTCTCATCTTGCTGTGAAAGAGCCAATCACACTCCGGATACCACCTCGACGTCATAGCGATGTCATGCCGACACAAATAAATTAAGAATCAGATCTGTATGTTGTTATTTTTTATTCATAACATCATTACATACATATGCTGTCAAAAAGTCACTGTCTACCGGCTGGCTGATGTAGTTTTTTCCAGAGCTGAGCAATAGTCAGGCATTCAGAAGCAATTCACAAGTTTTCAATATCAGGTCAAGTTTTGCCCCATCATTCTATGAAGAAATGTATATTCTAATAATGTACCAATGCAACGATTGTGAGATTGAGAAAGTGAGAGAGAAGACACTACCTTGCTGGAGAGCCATATGGTTCTGTTTAGCTGTGCTACTAGCCTACTGTTACTGCTGTATCCTAACTAGTGAAGGTTATGATGAGGTTCTACTGCCTCCATGTTCACTACAGTAATACTGCATCTTTACAGAGCTGCAGTGCAGGATGGGGAAATAGAATATGCCATATGAATATATGACTTGAAATGTCATCAAATCATGAACTGGTGTGTTGTTTCACATTAAATTACCTAGATACCGTGCAGTCGGATTATGAAGCAGATAATGTGGAGAAAACTGGTGTTTTCCTCACATAGATCTAATGTCTGACCACTAATAATCATCACTTCCTGGCACACCTGAGCTATGGTGACCACAAGCCCTACATTAGTAATTTCCATAGAATTTTGCCAAATTCAAGCCTGGGTGTAACGTTCAACTCATCCATGTCTCCCTGACAATTGAGCAAATAACATTTCATGCCGGGAACAAATTAGAGGAGAGAAAGTGATGCAACAGATTACCACACTTCTTGTCAAACCTTGAGCAATGCAAGGACTCTTAACAGTTTTCGATCATTTGACGCCCTCTGGCGAAGGACTACCCACACACCACCCTGCGGAGGAGACAATGTCATAATTGTACAGTAGGCTGCAGCTGCAACCCATCTGTGTGACAGGCTATTGTCATCTCAAGAAATGCAAACGTTATTATCTATTTATGAGTCAGACATTCTGACATACTTAATAAACTAAGCTATATGGAGGGGGGGGGGGCGAGTGAGGCTTTAATTGACACAAATCCTCATAGCCTCCAACACATCTCCAGTTAATCTCTAAATCTCACCTAATTGACGATAAACATTAACTGTATAGTATTTCTCACAAACCCGTGTTATTATTTTGAGGGAAAGGGGGCATGTGGTAAACAAAGGATATCTTTGTCGCGGTTTCGGTAGGCTACGGCACCGATGCCCAATTGCGCGTCAGTGGTGCAATCGCCCCGTGAACACGAACCAATCACAGCGCGCCGAACAACGGAGAAGGGCGGGGCTTGATTATCCGAGACTGTGTGCACCGCACAGTTTATTCTACACCATCGATTACCAGCGAAACGAAGCGGGATTGGAGTGTGTGGTCCACTTGTTCAAAGCCAAGTGAATCCGGACGGAGAGACCTGGACGAATATTCATTGAAATCATACGGTGATCTCATATTGGATGAGAGCCGTATGATATGTAAGATAGACCTAACGGTTGGTTCTGTCTGCAAACTGCAGCAATGACCACCACCACCACTATACCTGCGAGGGGTCAAGGACTGGGCAGGTGTGTTACCTGTGGAGCGCGTGGAAGGGCTAGCAAATGTGCCGATCAGTCACCCACACCTCTTTGCCTGTGTGTCTAGTTTAACCCCACATGGATGGATGCTACCCGTTGGAACACAAAGACCTTCAGCATGGTGAGCAGCCCTGCCTCTCCGAGCCCACACCTTGCCGGTTTCCTCGCCACAGCTTCGCCCTGAGACCCAGGCTCCACCGGAAACCGTCATTCGGTCAGCCTATTCTAACCGGAGCACCATGGTGAGACGAGCAACCACTCGGTAATCTACCAGAGGACCCCGATTCAACTCTCATTCTTCCCCAGTCTTTGTTGTATACATTAAGTCTGCCTGCGCTCTGGGTTTCCTTTGTAACACAGGGTTTACGCAGAGCCGAGTGGACAGGGCAGCAGAGCGCCAGGGGTTTGGCAGTTATTTTTGTCGAGATGGCAGCGGGGCCAGAGCGGCCGGTGGCAGAGGCGCAGCAGCAGGAGCGGGACCAACCGCCAATTGAGAACGGCTTCATGTCGCTGGAGCAGACACAGGCCCCCAGGCTGCTGCCGCACGTCGACGGCTCAGTTATACCGTCTCTCGGGGGATTTGGGAAACACCAAAAACAGCTCGTGATCCTGACGTGGATACCAGCTTTATTTATCGGATTTAGCCAGTTTTCGGATTATTTCCTTTTGGCCCAACCGAACAGCACGTGCGTACAGCCTCTGGTCAACGGGAGTAATTGGACCATGGGATCTTTAACGTTACCGTTGACCGTCACGAATGGTGGCATTGGTACACCCGTGCCGTACCTCCCCCTAGACAATGGCACAAGAGACGGTGACAGGGGTGGCATGCAATGTGCGTGTAAGGAGTGGAAGCTCGAACTGCAGACTGGACTCAGTCAGAACGTGGTAACCAAGGTAACAAGTGTGCACCAGATGCCATACCTCTCCTCTGACTGTTTCGGCATCTGAAAAAGCTGAACAATCATCAGCATCACTAACAGTGCATCCTATGCAACTATGGGGCACAAGCTGGTCTCAGTGGAGTTTAGTCTACCCAGCACCATGGACAGCACATGCACTCTGACAATGTTCCATTCTGTACATTCTGTGCCATAGGCCTACTGTAAGACAGAGCACAGTTTGCCCTCAGAGCATACAGTATCTGGTGTCCACTCATTTTCAAACCACTTTCATATCTCAGCTGACCCCAGTTGGCATGATCAAAACACACTACACTTTGGAGTATAACTATTCATGCCAGCCAATTGAATTAATCCTACTGTGGTGTAGCCTATTAGGCCACTCTGTGATACTGATGAGGGCAGAGGATGTGATTATTGTACAATCCATCATAGAAGAAGAGTAGTTGTAGCAGCTAGTCTCTTTTTACCCCCAACGCATTGACCTGCATCTGAGCAGGTTTGACAAAATATCCATTTAATCTCAAACAGCTACCTTCTTATATGAGATTAAGTTATTAATTTCAACTGTGTCTGTTGTTAGTATGTGTGATCCTTTCTTAGTGTTTTGTGTGTGTGTGTGTGTGTGTGTGTGTGTGTGTGTGTGTGTGTGTGTGTGTGTGTGTGTGTGTGTGTGTGTGTGTGTGTGTGTGTGTGTGTTCAGTGCCAGACATCTGCTTTCTCAGATAATGCTGTGTTTAAATAGCCCATTGATAAACCTATTACGGTAGACTTATCAATCGTACCTGATACTCATCTCTCTCTTCTCTCTTGCCCTTTTACTCTCCTTCAATCTCTCTCTTCCCTCTTTCTCTATCTCTCCCTATCTCTTCCTTACTCTCTCTCTCCAACCAAGTTGTGCTTCAGGATCTTTTAGTTTTATCCCTAACAACTTATATGATTACTCTTTCTCTTATGTAGTTTGCTGTGTGATACTGTATCATGTTGTTGATAAACATGTACAGTATTTATGTCCCTCTCTTTCTCTCCTGTTTGCTGTATTATTACATATAAACTCAGCAAGAAAAGTAATGTCCAATTTTCAGGAACTTGTCTTTCAAAGATAATTCGTAAAAATCCAAATAACTTCACAGATCTTCATCGTAAAGGGTTTAAACACTGTTTCCCATGCATGTTCAATGAACCATAAAATATTAATGAACATGCATCTGTGGAACGGTCGTTAAGACACTAACAGCTTACAGACGGTAGGCAATTAAAGTCACAGTTATGAAATCCTAGGACACTAAAGAGGCCTTTCTACTGACTCTGAAAAACACCAAAAGAAAGATGCCCAGGGTCCCTGCTCATCTGCGTGAACGTGCCTTATGCATGCTGCAAGGAGGCATGAGTACTGCAGATGTGGCCAGGGCAATAAATTGCAATGTCCGTACTGTGAGATGCCTAAGACAGCACTACAGGGAGACAGGACGGACAGCTGATCGTTCTCGCAGTGGCAGACCACGTGTAACAACACCTGCACAGGATCGGTACATCCGAACATCACACCTGTCACGGTACAGGCAACAACAACTGCCCGAGTTACACCAGGAACGCACAATCCCTCCATCAGTGCTCCGACTTTCCGCAATAGGCTGAGAGAGGCTGGACTGAGGGCTTGTAGGCCTGTTGTAAGGCAGGTCCTCACCAGACATCACCAGCAACAACGTCGCCTATGGGCACAAACCCACCTTCGCTGGACCAGACAGGACTGGCAAAAAGTGCTCTTCACTGAAGAGTCGCGGTTTTGTTGCACAAGGGGTGATGGTCGGATTTGCGTTTATCGTCGAAGGAATGAGCGTTACACCGAGGCCTGTTCTCTGGGCGGGATCGATTTGGAGGTGGAGGGTCCGTCTTGGTCTGGTGCGGTGTGTCACAGCATCATCGGACTGATCTTGTTGTTATTGCAGGCAATCTCAACACTGTGCGTTACAGGGAAAACATCCTCCTCCCTCATGTGGTTCCCTTCCTGCAGGCTCATCTGACATGACCCTCCAGCATGACAATGCCACCAGCCATTCTGCTCGTTCTGTGCGTGATTTCCTGCAAGACAGGAATGTCAGTGTTCTGCCATGGTCAGCGAAGAGCCCGGATCTCAATCCCAATGAGCACGTCTGGGACCTGTTGGATCGGAGGGTGAGGGCTAAGGCCATTCCCCCCAGAAATGTCCGGGAACTTGTAGGTGCTTTAGTGGAAGAGTGGGGTAACATCTCACAGCAAGAACTGGCAAATCTGGTGCAGTTCATGTGGAGGAGATGCACTGCAGTACTTAATGCAGCTGGTGGCCACACCAGAGACTGACTTTTGATTTTGACCCCCCCCCCCCCCCCCTTTTTTTCAGGGACACATTATTACATTTCTGTTATTTCACATGTCTGTGGGACTTGTTCAGTTTATGTCTCAGTTATTGAATCTTGTTATGTTCATACAAATATTTACACATGTTAAGTTTGCTGAAAATAAACACAGTTGACAGTGAGAGGATGTTTCTTTTCATGCTGAGTTTATTTAATACATATATTTCCCACTTCTCTCTCTGCAGTGGAACCTGGTGTGTGATTCGGCCTGGAAGGTTCACATCGCCAAGTTCTCTCTCTTAGTGGGATCTATCTTCGGCTACCTGGTGATGGGCATCCTAGCCGACTGGTACGCAATCTAGCATTCTCCTTCTCCATTTTGTGTCTTTGTGTGTGACATAGGAAATCCCGCTCCAACCGGGCCGGTAACTCACAACTCTCCCCAACGTAACAAAACATACTCCAGAAACAGTGTCAATACCACTGACCCATAAAAAGCCAAGGCGTTTCTGGATCTGGGGCGACAGTACTTCTAGGTCTCAGCAAGGTAGTAGTGATGCACTTAGCCATCTGCTCATGTCTGTGTCTGCATCCCCACTCCCCCAGGCATCCGAGAATAGACCGTGTCTTATGAAAAACACCCACAGATCTCCCTGTTGAGTTGTCTGTGGGATGAGCTGTAGCTATAGCAACAGAGACTACTCTGACCCAATGATCTGCTGACCTCTAACCCAGGATCAGGTTGTAGAGGGAAACAGACCATTGGACTAATTTCTCTTTCCATTGCTAATTTTCTCTCTCCCATTCTCTCTGTCTGTTTCTCCCACTATCTTGCAATCTCTTTCCCTCCCATTCTCTTTCCCTCTCATTCTCTCTTCTCTCTCAGGTTCGGTCGTCACCCGGTCCTGATAGTCTCGGTGCTGTTCATGTTGGTGTTTGGTTTGAGTGTAGCGTTCTCCTTCAACATGACCATGTTCAGCACATTACGTTTCTTTGAGGGCTTCTGTCTGGCTGGCCTCACTCTCTCCCTCTACATACTGAGTAAGTACACCTCCACTTCCTGGGATCTACTTTTGTTGTCTGTCAAAGACTGCCCAGAAAGCACACTGCATGGTCTTTCTAGAACGTAGGGCTCTACTCCACAAACTTCATTTTCCTCTTCCCCCACATCACTCCACCTCAAAGGTAGTACCTCACTTCTCTCTCACTCAGCTTTTTCCCACCATTCCTTCACATCTCTCTCCACTCAACAAACCTCTGGTGTGTTGCTAGTCGTCCTTGGATGATGATGTGTCTCCTCCTGTCTGTCACGTTGCCATCAGTCTCACCCCATGCTGCTCAATTCAATTTCAATTTAAGGGCTTTATTAGCATGGGAAAAATATGTTAACATTGCCAAAGCAAGTGAAGTAGGTAATAAACAAAAGTGAAATAAACAATAAGCAATAAAAATGAACTGTAAACATTACACTCACAGAAGTTCCAAAAGAATAAAGACATTTCAAATGTCATATTATGTCTATATGTACAGTGTTGTAATGATGTACAAATAGTTCAAGTACAAAAGGGAAGAAAAAAAAACATAAATATTGGTTGCATTTACAATGGTGTTTGTTCTTCACTGGTTGACCTTTTATTGTGGCAACAGGTCACAAATATTGCTGCTGTGTTGGCGCACTGGTATTTCACCCAGTAGATATGGGAGTTTATAAAAATTGTGTTTGTTTTCAAATTATTTGTGGATCTGTGTAATCTGAGGGAAATATGTGTCTCTAATATGGTCATACATTTGGCAGGAGGTTAGGAAGTGCAGCTCAGTTTCCACCAAATTTTGTGGGCAATGTGCCTGTCTTCTCTTGAGAGCCAGGTCTGCCTACGGCGGCCTTTCTCAATAGCAAGGTTATGCTCACTGAGTCTGTACATAGTCAAAGCTTTCCGTAAGTTTGGGTCAGTCACAGTGGTCAGGTATTCTGCAACTGTGTACTCTCTGTTTAGGGCCAAATAGCATTCTAGTTTGCTCAGTTTTTTTGTTAATTCTTTATAAGTTATTCTGTTTTCGTTTTCTCATAATTTGGTTGGGTCTAATTGTGTTGCTGTCCTAGAGCTCTGTGAGGTCTGTTTGTGTTTGTGAACAGAGCCCCAGGACCAGCTTGCTTAGGGGACTCTTCTCCAGGTTCATCTCTCTGTAGGTGATGGCTTTGTTATGGAAGGTTTGGGAATCGCTTCCTTTTAGGTGGTTGTAGAATTTAAACAGCTCTTTTCTGGATTTTGATAATTAGATGGTATCAGCCTAGTTCTGCTCTGCATGCATTATTTGGTGTTTTACGTTGTACACAGAGGATATTTTTGCAGAATTCTTTATGCAGTCTTTCCATTTGGTGTTTGTCCCATTTTGTGAATTCTTGATTGGTGAGCGAACCCCAGACCTCACAACCATAAAGGGCGAATGGGTTCTATAACTGATTCAAGTATTTTTAGCCAGTTCCTAATTGATATGTCGATATTTAATGTTATTTTTGATGGCATAGAAGCCCTTCTTTCCTTGTCTCTCAGCTCGTTCACAGCTTTATGGAAGTTACCTGTGGCGCTGATGTTCAGGCCGAGGTATGTATAGTTTTTTGTGTGCTCGAGGGCAACGGTGTCTAGATGGAATTTGTATTTGTGGTCCTGGCAACTGGACCTTTTTTGGAACACCATTATTTTATTATTGAGATTTACGGTCAGTGCCCAGGTCTGTCAGAAGATCTAGGTGCCGCTGTAGGCCCTCCTTGGTTGGTGACAGAAGCACCAGATCCTCAACAAACAGTAGGCATTTGACTTCAGGTTCTAGTAGGGTGAGGCTGGGTGCTGCAGACTGTTCTAGTGCCCTTGCTAATTCGTTGATATATAATGTTGAAGAGGGTGGGGCTTAAGCTGCATCCCTGTCTCACCCACCGGCCTGTAGAAAGAAATATTTGTGTTTTTTGCCAATTTTAACCGCACACTTGTTGTTTGTGTACATGGATTTCATGATGTTGTATGTTTTTCCCCCAACACCACTTTCCATCTATTTGTATAGCAGACCGTCATGCCAAATTGAGTCAAAAGCTTTTTTGAAATCAACAAAGAATGAGAAGACTTTGTTTTGGTTTGGTTGTTTGTCAATTAGGGTGTGCAGGGTGAATACGTGGTCTGTCGTACGATAATTTGGTTTAAAGCCAATTTGACATTTGCTCAGTACATTGTTTTCACTGAGGAAATTAATTTGTCTGCTGTTAATGATAATGCAGAGGATTCTTTCAAGGTTGCTGTTGATGCATATCCCATGGTAGTTATTGGGGTCAAATTTGTCTCCACTATTGTGGATTTTGGTGATCAGTCCTTGGTTCCAAATATTGGGGAAGATGCCAGAGCTAAGGATGATGTTAAAGAGTTTAATTATAGCCAATTGGAATTTGTGGTCTGTCTATTTTATAATTTAATTGAGGATACCATCAACACCACAGGCCTTTTTGGGTTGGAGGGTTTGTATTTTGTCCTGTAGTTCATTCAATTTACATTGGAGAATCCAGTGGGTTCTGGTAGTCTTTAATAGTTGATTCTAAGATTTGTATATGATCATGTATATTTTTTTGCCTTTTGTTCTTTGTTATAGGACCAAAAAGATTGGAGAAGTGGTTTACCCATACATCTCCGTTTTGGATAGATAACTAGGGACGCACGATATATCGGTAAGCATATCAGAATTGGCCGATATTAGCTAAAAATGCCAACATCGGCCCGATGTCTAGTTTAAAACCGATGTTCAAAACCGATGTCAAAGCTGACGTGCATACCTATATAACGTAGATAGATGACGTAATGACGCCACGAAAAATACAGCCATACACGGATCAAAAGCCCAAAAATACTAAGTGCACACTTCCAACAACTTAACAAGTTCAAGTCGAGCAGTCATTTGAAAGAGTAAGAACATTTTTGCAAGACAACTCAAAGGTGAAATCAATTAACGCCAAGATAATGGAATTCATTGCCCTTGACAATCAACCGTTCTCTGTCATAGATGATGTTGGCTTTCGCCGACTGGTCGAGCACCTCAAGCCCCGGTACACACTACCAAGTAGGCGCTATTTTTCAGATGTTGCCTTACCGGAGTTCCACAGTATTGTTGAAACGCACATTCCTGAGCTACTTGCTATGGGCGTCACTGCTATTATCTTCATAACTGACATTTGGACCAGGGATGTCAGCCCCATGAGCATGCTGAGTCTGGCAGCACAGTGGGTCAACGAGGACTGAGAAAAGCCATATTGCATGCTCAAGAATGTGCTGGTTCTCATACTTCTGCTGCCATTTCAATGGCATTTGACAACATGTTTGAAACTTGGAAATATGAACACACTTCTAGCTCCATTCGAACAACTGACTGGAGAAATCAGCTCTTCAACTGTGTCTGCAGCAGAGGTGATACCCTCTGTCATGGCATTGAAATGCCTACTCAACAAAACTGCCGACACAGACGTGGTGTTAAAACTTGCAAAAGTACTCTACAAGAGGCTGTGTTCAAGCGATTCGGTGGCATTCTCTCTGAGCCTCTTTATTGTGTCGCACCATGCTCGGTACAAGGACCGCTACTTTGATGCAGACAAGAAACAGGGTTTACGTGAAATGTTACAGACACAGCTGGACAAGATGGAAACGGACACATTGACAGTGCGCACCGAGGAAAAGAGGCCACGGACAGACAGAGCTGAAACTTCACTGCTTGACATGTATGATGAAATCCTGGTTGAGAACTGAACAAATGAACAACGAAACAGCACAGCAAGTAAGTGAAATAAATAAGTTTTGATTATGTTTTACTGGTAATGGGGACATATGTAAATACCCCAAAAATTGCTTTTTGGTCAGTGTGGGTGTGTGTTTCAACTATTTAACTGTATTAGAATGCTTAAATGGCCGCAAAAAAAATGTATTATCGGTTATCAGTATCGGTATCAGGTTTTTTTTGCAAGAAAAATATTGTATATCGGTGTCGGCCACAAATGTCATATCGGTGCATCCCTATAGATAACTCTTCTTGTTGTTGTTTGTTTAGTGTTTTCCAATTTTTCCAGAATTGGTTAGAGTCAATGGATTCTTCAATTACATTGAGCTGATTTCTGACATGCTGTTCCTTCTTTTTCCGTTGTTTATTTCTTTCTTGTTTTAGTGATTCACCTTTGTGAAGGCGAAGACTCATGGTTTTCTGGGTCTCTATGTTTTAGGTTGGGTAGGTTTCTCAATTTCTTTCTTAGGTTTTTGCATTCTTCATCAAACCATTTGTCATTGTTGTTAATTTTTTTTCGGTTTTCTGTTTGAAATGTTTAGATTTGATAGGGAAGCTGAGAGGTCAAATATACTGTTTAGGTTTTCTACTGCCAAGTTTACCTTTACTATTACAGTGGAACGTTTTGTCCAGGAAGTTGTGTAAAAGGGATTGAATTTGTTGTTGCCTAATTGTTTTTTGGTAGATTTCCACAATACTTGTGGAACTTGTGGAACACTTCCATCTATAGCATTTCTTAATATTATTCAGTTCCTTTGGTTTGATGCCTCACGATTGAGTATTGCTCTGTTCAAGTAGACTGTGATTTTGCTTTGATCTGATAGGGGTGTCAGTGGGTTGACTGTGAACGCTCTGAGAGACTCTGGGTTGAGGTCAGTGATAAAGTAGTCTACAGTACTACTGCCAAGAGATGAGCTATAGGTGTACCTACCATAGGAGTCCCCTCGAAGCCTACCATTGACTATGTACATACCCAGCGTGCGACAGAGCTGCAGGAGTTGTGACCCGTTTTTGTTGGTTATGTTGTCGTAGTTGTACCTTGGGGGGCATATGGGGGAGGGAATGCTGTCACCTCCAGGCAGGTGTTTGTCCCCCTGTATGCTGAGGGTGTCAGGTTCTTGTCCAGTTCTGGCATTTAGGTCGCCACAGACTAGTACATGTCTCTGGGCCTGGAAATTATTGATTTCCTCCTCCAGGATGGAGAAGCTGTCTTCATTAAAGTATGGGTATTCTAGTGGGGGGGGGGGGGGGGGGGGGGGTATAGGTAGCACACAGGAGGACATTTTTCCCTGTTGAGATAATGCTCTCTGTGTCTGTCTACCTGAAGTGATATATAACAACATTAGACTATGGGTGTTGATTATATTCACAGCATTGGTAAACCTCAATGGTCTCTGATGTCTAGTTCGATTAGATACACTGCATGAATAAGATGATTAGCATGAATCACTTTACAGTCTTTGGTGGGGGACCTGACAATGTCTTGTTTTGCTTTGTCCTTTATCTAAAGCTATGCCTGACTGCCATACTGACGCCCAACCCCCTAACCACTGTTCCCCTGCCCTTGATGGGGACATCAGTATATTCTAGCTTGTCCTTTATCTACAGCTATGTCTGGAATACTATCCTCCTACCCTTTTACCCTTTTACCATAAAACCTCTAACCCCCCACCCCTCTCCCTTGTCACCTAGGCCTTTTGGACTTTTCTCACCAGAGAGATTAGTCAGTCAGTTTGAGGGGAGGGGGGGGGGGGGGGGGGGTGCTGTGTTAGGTCTGCAGCGGTATTGTTCACCACAGCAGGGGGTGGCTGATAAATGTCTTCTAAGCTTCACTAAAAACAAACAAACAAAATGGACGCCTCTTAGAGCTGTGGTGAGTCATACGGGAGTTTAATCCCTGATCTGTTGATACTGTAGAATTTGAACTGTTCCTGTTGTTACTGTTGTTATAGAGACCCTCACTATCCTTTATAATGCCTGTCCATTTAAACGCAGGGGATTTTACGCTTCTATGGAGGTGATCCTGGGGAAATGGTTTGAGGCTAACGTGATGAATATAGAATTCCTCCATTTTTTGTGGTGTACTATGGATGTGTTTTTTGAGAAATAGGTTATGGGTTTTTGTGCTGGTGAATGCGTAGTCTCACATTAGCCAGATGAATGCTGTATGGTGCTGTATGGTGTTGTTTGGGTGTTTGTCGCAGAGTTCATCAAACAAAGACTGTCTACAAACTCGGAGTCATGTTTTGTGTGTGTGTTTGTGTGAGGTCATTGTTACCAGGCCATACTAGAAGGGAGGCTGACAAAGCTGTTGTTTCCCCATCATGTCTTCCATTTTTTCACCTGATCAGGTTCTGTCTCTAAAATCATCATTTCTTAATGTTCACATTCAGTAATCATGGATAAGACCAGCTGACATTGCGGTGTGTCACAAACAAAGACCGCACACACACATACACAGGCTCCTCGGCTCAGGCATGCACGTACGCACATACACAGCTACCCATGCTGACATAAGACAACCCTTATACTGCTGTTTGTCAGCTTAAATAGAAAAGTCCTTTAAATGGGATCCATTTCACTTGACACATGTCTAAGTATTGCTGTACATCTGAGACCTAACAGTCCTTCAGGCCCTGGCCGACACATGGCCCCTCGGGAGTAAGACTGATTATACAGTAGACAGTCACCCACACACAACCAGCAGCTTGTAACCTTGATCTGAAATAATGCATTGAATAGGCACTGTTCTCTCGCTGTAATTATACAGAGTGTCTGTGTGGGTTGGTTCGTCAATTCTTGTGGGGACCTAAAATCCCCAAAAGTCACCACAAGGATAGTAAAACAAGGAAAATTCTCCCTCGTGGGGGACATTTCTAACGTCCCAATGAGGACAGACTATTTTAAGTTTTGGGGTTTGGTTTAGGGTTAGGGTTACAATTATGGTTATAGTAAGAGTTAGTGGTTAGGGTTCGGAGTTAGGTTTTGGGTTAGGGTTATGGGTTAAATTTTGGGTTAAGGTTATAGTAAGGGTCAGGGTCAGGGGTTAGGGAAAATATGATTTTGAATGGAAAAAAATGTTTGGTCTGGAAACTTAAATCTGTTTTACAAAATTTCTATAAGCATGTTAAATTTTATTTTATTTTATTTTACCGTTATTTTACCAGGTAAGTTGACTGATTTGCAGCAACGACCTGGGGAATAGTTACAGGGGAGAGGAGGGGGATGAATGAGCCAATTGTAAACTGGGGATTATTAGGTGACCATGATGGTTTGAGGGCCAGATTGGGAATTTAGCCAGGACACCGGGGTTAACACCCCTACTCTTACGATAAGTGCCATGGGATCTTTAATGACCTCAGAGAGTCAGGACACCCGTTTAGAGGGAAAAAAACTCTGGACCACCTTTACTCCACACACAGAGACACATACAAATCTCTCCCTCACCCTCCATTTGGCAAATCTGACCATAATTCTATCCTCCTGATTCCTGCTTACAAGCAAAAATTAAAGCAGGAAGAACCAATGACGAGATCAATAAAAAAGTGGTCAGATAAAGCAGATGCTAAGCTACAGGACTCTTTTGCTAGCACAGACTGGAATATGTTCCGGGATTCCTCCGATGGCATTGAGGAGTACACCACATCAGTCATTGGCTTCATCAATAAGTGCATCGATGGTGTCGTGACCGTATGTACATACCCCAGCCATGGATTACAGGCAACATCCACACTGAGATAAAGGCTAGAGCTGCCGCTTTCAAGGAGTGGGACTCTATGCCCTCAGACGAACCATCAAACTGGCTAAGCGTCAATCCAGGACTAAGTTTGAATCGTGCTACACCGGCTCTTACGCTCGTCGCATGTGGCAGGGCTTGCAAACTATTGCAGACTACAAAGGGAAGCACAGCCGCAAGCTGCCCAGTGACACGAGCCTACCAGACGAACTAAACTACTTCTATGCTCGCTTCGAGGCAAATAACACTGAAACATGCATGAGAGCATCAGCTGTTCCGGAAGACTGCAGCCAATGTGAGTAAGTAACGTTCACATTGACTGCAGCCAATGTGAGTAAGTAACGTTCACAAGGCTGCAGGGCCAGACGGATTACCAGGACATGTACTACGAGCATGCGTTCACCAACTCGCATGTGTCTTCACTGACATTTTCAACCTCTCCCTGTCCGAGTCTGTAATACCAGCATGTTTCAAGCAGACCACCATAATGCCTGTGCCCAAGAACACTAAGGTAAGCCGCCTAAATTACTACCGACCCGTAGCACTCATGTCTGTAGCCATGAAGTGCTTTGAAAGGCTGGTCTTTGCTCACATCAACACCATTATCCCAGAAACCCTAGACCCACTCCAATTTGCATACTGCCCCAACAGATCCACAGATTATGCAATCTCAGTCACACTCCACACGGCCCTTTCCCACCTGGACAAAAGGAACACCTATGTGAGAATGCTATTCATTGACTACAGCTCAGTGTTCAACACCATAGTGCCCTCAAAGCTCATCAATAAGCTAAGGACCCTGGGACTAAACACCTCCCTCTGCAACTGGATCCTGGACTATCTGACATGCCGCCCCCAGGTGATAAGTGTAGGTAACAACACATCCGCCACACTGATCCTCAACACGGGGGCCCCTCAGGGGTGCTTGCTCAGTCCCCTCCTGTACTCCCTGTTCACTCATGACTGCATGGCCAGGCACGACTCCAACACCATCATTAAGTCTTCCGATGACACAACAGTGGTAGGCGTGATCACCGACAACGACGAGACGGCCTATAGAGAGGAGGTCAGATGATTGTGGACTACAGGAAAAAGAGGACCGAGCACGCACCCATTCTCATCGACGGGGCTGCAGTGGAGCAAGTTGAGAGCTACAAGTTCCTTGATGTCCTCATCACCAATAAACTAACGTGGTCCAAGCACATCAAGACAGTCATGAAGAGGGTACGACAAAACCTATTGCCCCTCAGGAGACTGAAAAGATTTGGCATGGGTCGTGAGATCCTCAAAAGGTTCTACAGCTGCACCATCAAGAGCATCCTGACTGGTTGCATCACTGCCTAGTATGGCAACTGCTCTGCCTCTCACCGCAAAGCACTACAGCTACAGAGGATAGTGTGAACGGCCCAGTACATCACTGGGGCCAAGCTTCCTGCCATCCAGGACCTCTATACCAGGCGGTGTCAGAGGAAGGCCCTAAAATTTGTCGAAGACTCCAGCCACCCTAGTCATAGACCGTTCTCTCTGCTACCGCAGGGCAAGCGGTACCGGAGACCGGAGCGCCAAGTCTAGGTCCAAGAGGCTTCTAAACAGCTTCTACCACCAAGCCATAAGACTCCTGAACATCTAATGGCTAAAATGGCTACCCAAATTATTTGCATTGCCCCCCTCCCTCTTTTACACTGCTGCTACTCTCTGTTGTTATCATCTATGCAAAGTCACTTTAATAACTCTACCTACATGTACATATTACCTCAACTAACCGGTGCCCCTGCACATTGACAGTACCGGTACCCCCCTGTATATAGTCTCGCTATTGTTATTTTACTGCTGCTGCTCTTTAATTATTTGTTACTTTTATTTCTTATTCTTATCCCAAAAAATGTAAAACTGCATTGTTGGTTAGGGGCTTGTAAGTAAGCATTTCACTGTAAGGTCTATGACCTGTTGTATTCGGCGCATGTGACTAATACAATTTTATTTGATTTAATAGGCTCTAGTGGGAACCAATTTGGAGAGATTTTGGGGTGGGAAAGGGCATACTTAGTCAGCTGCACAACTGAATGCATTCAACCGAAATGTGTCTTCCGCATTTAACCCAACCCCTCTGAATCAGAGCTGCGGGCAGCTGCCTTAATCGAAATGTTCAAAGATATAGTTATACTGAACAAAATATAAACGCAACATGCAACAATTTCAAAGATTTTACTGGGTTACAGTTCATATAAGGAAATCAGTCAATTTAAATACATAAATTAGGCCCTAATCTATGGATTTCACATGACTGGGAATACAGATATGCATCTGTTGGTCACAGATACCTTTAAAAAAAAGGTAGGGGCGTGGATCAGAAAACCAGTCAGTATCTGGTGTGACCAACATTTTCCTCACGCAGCGGGATACATCTCCTGCGCATTTGCTCAGGTTGTTGATTTTGGCCTGTGGAATGTTGTCCCACCCCTCTTCAATGGCTGTGCGAAGTTGCTGGATATTGGCAGGAACTATAACATGCTGTCGTACACGTTGATCCAGAGCATCCCAAACATGCTAAATGGGTGACATGTCTGGTGAGTATGCAGGCCATGGAAGAACTGGGACATTTTCAGCTTCCAGGAATTGTGTACAGATCCTTGCAACATAGGGCCATGCATTATCATGCTGAAACATGAGGTGATGGCGGTGGATGAATGGCATGACAATTGGCGTCACGATCTCGTCAAGGTATCTCTGTTCATTCAAATTGCCATAGATGCAATTGTGTTTGTTGTCCATACCTTATGTCTGCCCATACCATAACCCCACTGCCACCATGGGGCACTTTGTTCCCACTGTTGACATCAGCAAACTTCTCACCCACACGATGCCATACACATGGTCTGTGGTTGTAAGGCCGGTTGGACGTACTGTCAAATTCTCTAAAACGACATTGGAGGCGGCTTATGCTTGAGAAATGAACATTAAATTATCTTGTAACAGCTCTGGTGGACATTCCTGCAATCAGCATGCCAATTGCACACTCCCTCAAAACATGAGACATCTGTGGCATTGTGTTGTATGACAAAATGGTACATTTTAGAGTGGCCTTTTATTGTCCCCAACACAAGGTGCACCTGTGTAATGATCATGCTGTTTAATCAGCTTCTTGATATGCCACATCTGTCAGGTGGATGGATTATCTTGACAAATGAGAAATGCTCACTAACAGGGATGTAAACAAATTTGTGCACAAAATGTGAGAGAAATAAGCTTTTTGTGAGAACATGGGACCTACACTTTACATGGTGCGTTTATATTTTTGTTCAGTGTATATGCACGCACACACACAAACACAGCAGAACATAAACGAACACACAGTACATACGCCTCTCTCTCTTTAAGTACAGAAACATTTGAGTGTGTGTATGCCATGCTGATGAAGGGAAATGGAAATTATATGGGTGTGTGTCCATGTGTGTCTGTGGGGTTTGCAGTCAGAGAAACACTCCCCTTCTTTTCTTTCTGTCCCACCCTTCCCCCCTTCCCTCCCTCCCTGCTTATTCTCTCCACATTTCCTTGTCTTTGTCCAATTCCTCTCTCTGTTCTCTTTCCCTATCCATTCGACCCCTCCTCCTCTCCTTCTCTCTCCCTCCAACTCATCCCGAAGCTTGTGTGGGATTCTTTCTAGGCTTATTTAGAATCTCTGATCTCCCTTTTATCTCGCTGTGCCACACACACGCACACACACACACACACACACACACACACACACACACACACACACACACACACACACACACACACACACACACACACACACACACACACACACACACACACACACACACACACACACACACACACACAATGAGAGAACAGTGCTTATTCAATATATTATTTCAGAACAAGAGGTCACAAGCTGCTGGTTGTGTGTGTGTATTTACTGTATAATCAGTCTTATTCCTGAGGGGCCATGAGTCTGCCAGGGGCCTGAAGGACTGTTAGGTTTTATATGTACTCAATCATTCTACAGGGTTAAATGTTGGGATCCCTCTCTCCATTCCCTTCCTCTCTCTTTTTCCCTTGTTGCTCTCCCTCCATAAAATGTCTCTCTATTTCTCAACGTCTCCCCTTCAATTCCCTCTATTTCTTCCTTCATAGAGAATGTGGGATGAAGAGGAAAAAAGAAGGGATTGAGTAAGAAGTGAAGAGAGGACTAGAGTATTAGTGATAGAGAGAATAGAAGGATACAGTTAAATTACTGACTTACTGCCGGAAAGAAGAACAATCATCCCATGTCCACCTCTCCCCCTCTCTTCCTCTCTCGCAGGTGTCTATGACAGCTGCCTTATCACCCCCGCTATCCCTCAGCCCTTCCACACTCAGTGAGTGGGTGTGGGGGTCAAGCCTTTTGTTATGACAGATTTCTTTAGCCACAATCACAGTGTTTTCTCTCTCTTTTCGTTCTCTTTCCTTTCTCTCTGCAGCTGATCACTTTCAGCCCTAGTCAGAGGATTGCCTCCTTGTGAAAGGAGAAGCAGGGAACAGGAGTGGGACAGGGGAGGGGGTAAGGGACAAGGGAGGGGTGGAGAACGGGGGAGGGAGTAGAGGACAGTGGAGGGGATAGAGGATAGGGGGAGGGGATAGAAGACAAGGGAGGGAGTAGAGAACAGGGGAGGGAGTAGAGGACAGCGGAGGGGTTAGAGGATAGGGGGAGGGGGTAGAGGACAAGGGAGGGAGTAGAGGACAGGGGAGGGAGTAGAGGACAGGGGAGGGGGTAGAGAACAGGGGAGGGGGTAGAGGACAAGGGAGGGAGTAGAGAACAGGGGAGGAGGTAGAGAACAGGGGAGGGGGAGAGGACAGGGGAGGGAGTAGAGAACAGGGGAGGAGGTAGAGAACAGGGGAGGGGGAGAGGACAAGGGAGGGAGTAGAGAACAGGGGAGGAGGTAGAGAACAGGGGAGGGGGAGAGGACAAGGGAGGGAGTAGAGAACAGGGGAGGAGGTAGAGAACAGGGGAGGGAGTAGAGAACAGGGGAGGAGGTAGAGAACAGGGGAGGGGGAGAGGACAAGGGAGGGAGTAGAGAACAGGGGAGGGGAAGAGGACAAGGGAGGGAGTAGAGAACAGGGGAGGGGGAGAGGACAAGGGAGGGAGTAGAGAACAGGGGAGGGGGAGAGGACAAGGGAGGGAGTAGAGAACAGCGGAGGGAGTAGAGAACAGGGGAGGGAGTAGAGAACAGGGGAGTAGTTAGAGAACAGGGGAGGAGGTAGAGGACAAGGGAGGGGTAGAGGATAGGGGGGAGGGGGAGGGGACAAGGGAGGGAGTAGAGAACAGGGGAGGAGGTAGAGAACAGGGGAGGGGGTAGAGAACAGGGGAGGGGGAGAGGGCAAGGGAGGGAGTAGAGAACAGGGGAGGGAGTAGAGGACAACGGAGGGAGTAGAGGACAGGGGAGGGAGTAGAGGACATGGGAGGGAGTAGAGGACAGGGGAGGGAGTAGAGAACAGGGGAGGGAGTAGAGGACAGGGGAGGGAGTAGAGGACAGGGGAGGGAGTAGAGGACAGCGGAGGGAGTAGAGAACAGGGGAGGAGGTAGAGAACAGGGGAGGGAGTAGAGGACAGGGGAGGGAGTAGAGAACAGAGGAGGGAGTAGAGGACAGGGGAGGGAGTAGAGGACAGGGGAGGGAGTAGAGGACAGGGAGGGAGTAGAGGACAGCGGAGGGAGTAGAGAACAGGGGAGGAGGTAGAGAACAGGGGAGGGAGTAGAGAACAGGGGAGGGAGTAGAGAACAGGGGAGGGAGTAGAGGACAGGGGAGGGAGTAGAGGACAGGGGAGGGAGTAGAGGACAGGGGAGGGAGTAGAGGACAGGGGAGGGAGTAGAGAACAGGGGAGGGAGTAGAGGACAGCGGAGGGAGTAGAGAACAGGGGAGGGAGTAGAGAACAGGGGAGGGGGTAGAGGATAGGGGGGACGGGGTAGAGGACAAGGGAGGGAGTAGAGAACAGGGGAGGAGGTAGAGAACAGGGGAGGGGGGGAGGACAGGGGAGGGAGTAGAGAACAGGGGAGGAGGTAGAGAACAGGGGAGGGGGAGAGGACAAGGGAGGGAGTAGAGAACAGGGGAGGAGGTAGAGAACAGGGGAGGGGGAGAGGACAAGGGAGGGAGTAAAGAACAGGGGAGGAGGTAGAGAACAGGGGAGGGAGTAGAGAACAGGGGAGGAGGTAGAGAACAGGGGAGGGGGAGAGGACAAGGGAGGGAGTAGAGAACAGGGGAGGGGAAGAGGACAAGGGAGGGAGTAGAGAACAGGGGAGGGGGAGAGGACAAGGGAGGGAGTAGAGATCAGGGGAGGAGGGAGAGAACAGGGGAGGGGGGGAAGACAAGGGAGGGAGTAGAGAACAGGGGAGAGGACAAGGGAGGGAGTAGAGAACAGCGGAGGGAGTAGAGAACAGGGGAAGGAGTAGAGAACAGGGGAGGGAGTAGAGAACAGGGGAGGGAGTAGAGAACAGGGGAGGGGTAGAGGATAGGGGGGAGGGGGAGGGGACAAGGGAGGGAGTAGAGAACAGGGGAGGATGTAGAGAACAGGGGAGGGGGAGAGGACAAGGGAGGGAGTAGAGAACAGGGGAGGGGAAGAGGACAAGGGAGGGAGTAGAGAACAGCGGAGGGAGTAGAGAACAGGGGAGGGAGTAGAGAACAGGGGAGGGGGAGAGGACAAGGGAGGGAGTAGAGAACAGGGGAGGAGGTAGAGAACAGGGGAGGGGGGGAGGACAAGGGAGGGAGTAGAGAACAGGGGAGGGGAAGAGGACAAGGGAGGGAGTAGAGAACAGGGGAGGGGGAGAGGACAAGGGAGGGAGTAGAGATCAGGGGAGGAGGTAGAGAACAGGGGAGGGGGGGAAGACAAGGGAGGGAGTAGAGAACAGGGGAGGGGAAGAGGACAAGGGAGGGAGTAGAGAACAGCGGAGGGAGTAGAGAACAGGGGAAGGAGTAGAGAACAGGGGAGGGAGTAGAGAACAGGGGAGGGAGTAGAGAACAGGGGAGGGGTAGAGGATAGGGGGGAGGGGGAGGGGACAAGGGAGGGAGTAGAGAACAGGGGAGGATGTAGAGAACAGGGGAGGGGGAGAGGACAAGGGAGGGAGTAGAGAACAGGGGAGGGGAAGAGGACAAGGGAGGGAGTAGAGAACAGCGGAGGGAGTAGAGAACAGGGGAGGGAGTAGAGAACAGGGGAGGGGGAGAGGACAAGGGAGGGAGTAGAGAACAGGGGAGGAGGTAGAGAACAGGGGAGGGGGAGAGGACAAGGGAGGGAGTAGAGAACAGGGGAGGAGGTAGAGAACAGGGGAGGGAGTAGAGAACAGGGGAGGAGGTAGAGAACAGGGGAGGGGGAGAGGACAAGGGAGGGAGTAGAGAACAGGGGAGGGGAAGAGGACAAGGGAGGGAGTAGAGAACAGGGGAGGGGGAGAGGACAAGGGAGGGAGTAGAGAACAGGGGAGGGGGAGAGGACAAGGGAGGGAGTAGAGAACAGCGGAGGGAGTAGAGAACAGGGGAGGGAGTAGAGAACAGGGGAGTAGTTAGAGAACAGGGGAGGAGGTAGAGGACAAGGGAGGGGTAGAGGATAGGGGGGAGGGGGAGGGGACAAGGGAGGGAGTAGAGAACAGGGGAGGAGGTAGAGAACAGGGGAGGGGGTAGAGAACAGGGGAGGGGGAGAGGGCAAGGGAGGGAGTAGAGAACAGGGGAGGGAGTAGAGGACAGGGGAGGGAGTAGAGGACAGGGGAGGGAGTAGAGGACAGGGGAGGGAGTAGAGAACAGGGGAGGGAGTAGAGGACAGGGGAGGGAGTAGAGGACAGGGGAGGGAGTAGAGAACAGGGGAGGGAGTAGAGGACAGCGGAGGGAGTAGAGAACAGGGGAGGAGGTAGAGAACAGGGGAGGGAGTAGAGGACAGAGGATGGAGTAGAGGACAGGGGAGGGAGTAGAGGACAGGGGAGGGAGTAGAGGACAGGGGAGGGAGTAGAGGACAGGGGAGGGAGTAGAGGACAGCGGAGGGAGTAGAGAACAGGGGAGGGAGTAGAGAACAGGGGAGGGAGTAGAGAACAGGGGAGGGAGTAGAGAACAGGGGAGGGAGTAGAGGACAGGGGAGGGAGTAGAGGACAGGGGAGGGAGTAGAGGACAGGGGAGGGAGTAGAGGACAGGGGAGGGAGTAGAGAACAGGGGAGGGAGTAGAGGACAGCGGAGGGAGTAGAGAACAGGGGAGGGAGTAGAGAACAGGGGAGGGGGTAGAGGATAGGGGGGAGGGGGTAGAGGACAAGGGAGGGAGTAGAGAACAGGGGAGGAGGTAGCGAACAGGGGAGGGGGGGGGGACAGGGGAGGGAGTAGAGAACAGGGGAGGAGGTAGAGAACAGGGGAGGGGGAGAGGACAAGGGAGGGAGTAGAGAACAGGGGAGGAGGTAGAGAACAGGGGAGGGGGAGAGGACAAGGGAGGGAGTAGAGAACAGGGGAGGAGGTAGAGAACAGGGGAGGGAGTAGAGAACAGGGGAGGAGGTAGAGAACAGGGGAGGGGGAGAGGACAAGGGAGGGAGTAGAGAACAGGGGAGGGGAAGAGGACAAGGGAGGGAGTAGAGATCAGGGGAGGAGGTAGAGAACAGGGGAGGGGGGGAGGACAAGGGAGGGAGTAGAGAACAGGGGAGGGGAAGAGGACAAGGGAGGGAGTAGAGAACAGCGGAGGGAGTAGAGAACAGGGGAAGGAGTAGAGAACAGGGGAGGGAGTAGAGAACAGGGGAGGGAGTAGAGAACAGGGGAGGGGTAGAGGATAGGGGGGAGGGGAGGGGACAAGGGAGGGAGTAGAGAACAGGGGAGGATGTAGAGAACAGGGGAGGGGGAGAGGACAAGGGAGGGAGTAGAGAACAGGGGAGGGGAAGAGGACAAGGGAGGGAGTAGAGAACAGCGGAGGGAGTAGAGAACAGGGGAGGGAGTAGAGAACAGGGGAGGAGGTAGAGAACAGGGGAGGAGGTAGAGGACAAGGGAGGGGTAGAGGATAGAGGGGAGGGGGAGGGGACAAGGGAGGGTGTAGAGAACAGGGGAGGAGGTAGAGAACAGGGGAGGGAGTAGAGAACAGGGGAGGGGGATAGGGCAAGGGAGGGGGTAGAGGACAGGGGAGGGAGTAGAGGACAACGGAGGGAGTAGAGGACAGGGGAGGGAGTAGAGGACAGGGGAGGGAGTAGAGGACAGGGGAGGGGGTAGAGAACAGGGGAGGGAGTAGAGGACAGGGGAGGGAGTAGAGGACAGGGGAGGGAGTAGAGAACAGGGGAGGGAGTAGAGGACAGCGGAGGGAGTAGAGAACAGGGGAGGGAGTAGAGGACAGGGGAGGGAGTAGAGAACAGGGGAGGAGGTAGAGAACAGGGGAGGGAGTAGAGGACAGGGGAGGGAGTAGAAAACAGGGGAGGGAGTAGAGAAGAGCGGAGGAGGTAGAGAACAGGGGAGGGAGTAGAGGACAGGGGAGGGAGTAGAGAACAGTGGAGGGAGTAGAGGACAGGGGAGGGAGTAGAGAACAGGGGAGGGAGTAGAGGACAGCGGAGGGAGTAGAGAACAGGGGAGGGAGTAGAGGACAGGGGAGGGAGTAGAGGACAGGGGAGGGAGTAGAGGACAGGGGAGGGAGTAGAGAACAGCGGAGGAGGTAGAGAACAGGGGAGGGAGTAGAGAACAGGGGAGGGAGTAGAGAAGAGCGGAGGAGGTAGAGAACAGGGGAGGGAGTAGAGGACAGGGGAGGGAGTAGAGAACAGAGGAGGGAGTAGAGGACAGCGGAGGGAGTAGAGAACAGGGGAGGGGGAGAGAACAGGGGAGGGAGTAGAGAACAGCGGAGGGAGTAGAGGACAGGGGAGGGAGTAGAGAACAGGGGAGGGAGTAGAGGACAGCGGAGGGAGTAGAGAACAGGGGAGGGAGTAGAGAACAGGGGAGGGAGTAGAGAACAGGGGAGGGAGTAGAGAACAGGGGAGGGAGTAGAGGACAGCGGAGGGAGTAGAGAACAGGGGAGGGAGTAGAGAACAGGGGAGGAGGTAGAGAACAGGGGAGGGAGTAGAGGACAGGGGAGGGAGTAGAGAACAGCGGAGGAGGTAGAGAACAGGGGAGGGAGAAGAGGACAGGGGAGGGAGTAGAGAACAGGGGAGGAGGTAGAGAACAGGGGAGGGAGTAGAGGACAGGGGAGGGAGTAGAGGACAAGGGAGGGAGTAGAGAACAGGGGAGGGAGTAGAGAACAGGGGAGGGAGTAGAGAACAGGGGAGGGAGTAGAGGACATGGGAGGGAGTAGAGAACAGGGGAGGGAGTAGAGGACAGCGGAGGGAGTAGAGAACAGGGGAGGGAGTAGAGAACAGGGGAGGGAGTAGAGAACAGGGGAGGGAGTATAGGACAGCGGAGGGAGTAGAGAACAGGGGAGGGAGTAGAGAACAGGGGAGGAGGTAGAGAACAGGGGAGGGAGTAGAGAACAGGGGAGTGAGTAGAGAACAGGGGAGGAGGTAGAGAACAGGGGAGGGAGTAGAGAACAGGGGAGGGATTAGAGAACAGGGGAGGGAGTAGAGAACAGGGGAGGAGGTAGAGAACAGGGGAGGGGGTAGAGGACAGCGGAGGGAGTAGAGGACAGCGGAGGGAGTAGAGGACAGCGGAGGGAGTAGAGGACAGCGGAGGGAGTAGAGAACAGGGGAGGGAGTAGAGAACAGGGGAGGGAGTAGAGAACAGGGGAGGGAGTAGAGAACAGGGGAGGGAGTAGAGAACTGGGGAGGAGGTAGAGAACAGGGGAGGAGGTAGAGAACAAGGGAGGGAGTAGAGAACAGGGGAGGGAGTAGAGAACAGGGGAGGGAGTAGAGAACAGGGGAGGGAGTAGAGAACAGGGGAGGGAGTAGAGAACAGGGGAGGGAGTAGAGAACAGGGGAGGGAGTAGAGGACAGCGGAGGGAGTAGACGACAGTGGAGGGAGTACAGAACAGGGGAGGGAGTAGAGAACAGGGGAGGGAGTAGAGAACAGGGGAGGAGGTAGAGAACAGGGGAGGGAGTAGAGAACAGGAGAGGGAGTAGAGAACAGGGGAGGAGGTAGAGAACAGGGGAGGAGGTAGAGAACAGGGGAGGGAGTAGAGAACAGGGGAGGGAGTAGAGAACAGGGGAGGGGATAGAGAACAGGGGAGGGGATAGAGAACAGGGAGGGGATAGAGAACAGGGGGGGGGGATAGAGAACAGGGGGGGGGGATAGAGAACAGGGGAGGGGATAGAGAATCAAATTGTTTTTGTCACATGCGCCAAATACAACAGGTGTAGACCTTACAGTGAAATGCTTTCTGACAAGCCCTCTAGCCTTTAGCTCGGTGCAGATGTTGCATGTTATCCATGGCTTCTCGTTGGGATATGTACGTAAAAAGACTGAATATTTACATGGGATGAAGACAAACATGTTTTACCTCTTCACCATCTTGTCCACATGTGCACTTTCAAACCGCAGTCTGGTTTTTTAATGGAGGTTTTGGAGCAGTGGCTTCTTCCTTGCTGAGTGGCCTTTCAGATTATGTCGATATAGGACTCGTTTTACTGTGGATGTAGATACTTTTGTACCTGTTTCTTCCAGCATCTTCACAAGGTCCTTTGCTGTTGTTCTGGGATTGATTTGCACTTTTCGCACCAAAGTACATTAATCTCTAGGAGACAGAACACGTCTCCTTCCTGAGCGGTATGACGGCTGCCTGGTCCCATTGTGTTTATACTTGCATACTATTGTTTGTACAGATTAACGTGGTACCTTCAGGTATTTGGAAATTGCTCCCAAGGATGAACCAGACTTGTGGAGGTCTACTATTATTTTTCTGAGGTCTTGGCTGATTTTTATTGATTTTCCCATGATGTCAAGCAAAGAGGCACTGAGTTTGAAGGTAGGCCTTGAAATACATCTACAGGTACACCTCCAATTGACTCAAATGATGTCAATTAGCCTATCAGAAGCTTCTAAAGCCATGACATAATTTTCTGGAATTTTCCAAGCTGTTTAAAGGCACAGTCTACTTAGTGTATGTAAACTCCTGACCCACAGGAATTGTGATATAGTGAATTATAAGTGAAGTAATCTGTCTGTAAACAATTGTTGGAAAAATTACTTGTGTCATGCACAAAGTAGATGTCCTAACCGACTTGCCAAAACTATAGTTTTTTAACAAGAAATTTGTTGAGTGGTTGAAAAACGAGTTTAATGACTCCAACCTAAGTGTATATAAACTTCCGACTTCAACTGTATATACTAGGCGGTGCCAGAGGAAGACTCCAGTCACCCAAGTCATAGACTGTTCTCTCTGCTACCACATGGCAAGTGGTACCGAAGCGCCAAGTCTAGGACCAAAAGGCTCCTTAACAGCTTCTATCCCCAAGCCATAAGAATGCCGAACTATTTACGTTGACCCCCCCCCTCCCCCCCTCCTTTGTTTTTACACGGCTGCTTCTCGCTGTTTATTATCTATGCATAGTCACTTTACAAATGACCTCGACTAACCTGTACCCCCGCACATTGACTCGGTACCGGTACCCCCTGTATATTGACACGGTACCGGTACCCCCTGTATACAGCCTCCACATTGACCCGGTACCGGTACCCCCTGTATATTGACTCGGTACCGGTACCCCCTGTATACAGCATCCACATTGACCCGGTACCGGAACCCCATGTATATTGACCCGGTACCGGTACCCCCTGTACATTTACCCGGTACCGGTACCCCCTGTATACAGCCTCCACATTGACCCGGTACCGGTAGCCCCTGTATATTGACACGGTACCGGTACCCTCTGTATACAGCCTCCACATTGACCCGGTACCGGTACCCCCTGTATACAGCCTCCACATTGACCCGGTACCGGTACCCCCTGTTTACAGCCTCCACATTGACCCGGTACCGGTACCCCCTGTATACAGCCTCCACATTGACCCGGTACCGGTACCCCCTGTATACAGCCTCCACATTGACACGGTACCGGTACCCCCTGTATACAGCCTCCACATTGACACGGTACCGGTACCCCCTGTATACAGCCTCCACATTGACACGGTACCGGTACCCCCTGTATACAGCCTCCACATTGACCCGGTACCGGTACCCGCTGTATACAGCCTCCACATTGACACGGTACCGGTACCCCCTGTATACAGCCTCCACATTGACCCCCCCTGCTTGCAAGTTAAGCATTTCACTGTACTGGTGCATGTAACATACAACTTTTGAGGGTAGAGACGCTTCAGCTGAGTTGAGAGCAGTGGGAGAGGAGTGGGCATACGGAGGGGCGTGGGCGGGAGGGGGGTCAGCTGTGGGGAGAGCAGAGGAGGGGAGAGAAGAAGGGAGGGAGAGCAGAGGAGGAGGGGAGAGGGAGGAGAGCAGGGGGTTCAGTGAGGTAATCAACACAAGAGGAGTCTTTCTCCTGCTCAGTTGGAACAAAAGGTCCCTGACTCACAGCTGTGTGTGTGTGTGTGTGTTTACCAGAACAGTCTGTAAGCAGACACCACCTCCACAAGGGGTTATGTTTTTGGGGGAAACAGCGGGGGCTACTGCTATATTTTGGGAGGGATTATATACCAAAGTCTGGCAGAGGTATCTTCATTGTGAGCAGTACATTACATTAGTTTCATACAGCCTGCTACAGTATCTGTCTAATGAGGAGGAGGTTTGGGCTCTGGGTCTGATTCTGTTTGGTTTGAACAAAGCGGGCTGTGCTGACTGGGCACAGACTTTCATCACATATGCATACAGAGAGACATAGAGAGAGGGAGAGAGAAAAGGATTAAGGGTGAGTCAACCTGGGGTCAGTATAATTTCCTTGCTGTGTGTTTGGGCTCCAGGGGAGAGAAGCTCACTACAGGAGGTCGGGGGGGGATGTTCTCCATCTCCAGGCATCAGCTGACTCCTCTCTCTCTCTCAATTCAAAGGGCTTTATTGGCACGGGAAATATATTACATTGCCAAAGCAAGTGAAATAGATAATAAACAAAAGTGAAATAAACAAATCAGAAATTAACAGTAAACATTATACTCACAAAAGTTTCAAAAGAATAGAGACATTTCAAATGTCATATTATGGCTATATACAGTGTTATATAAAAGGGAAAATAAATAAACATAAATATGGGTTGTATTTAAAATGGTGTTTGTTCCTCACTGGTTGCCTTTTTCTTGTGGCAACAGGTCACAAATCTTGCTGATGTGATGTCACACCGAGGTATTTCACCCAGTAGATATGGGAGTCTATCAAAATTGGATTTGTTTTCGAATTCTTTGTGGGTCTGTGTAATCTGAGGGAAATATGTGTCTCTAATATGGTCATACATTTAGCAGGAGGTTACGAAGTGCAGCTCAGTTTCCACCTCATTTTGTGGGCAGTGTGCACATAGCCTGTCTTCTCTTGAGATCCTGGTCTGCCTACGGTGGCCTCTCTCAATAGCAAGGCTATGTTCACTGAGTCTGTATGTAACGGATGTGAAATGGCTAGCTAGTTAGCGGGTACGCGCTAGTAGCGTTTCAATCAGTTACGTCACTTGCTCTGAGACTTAAGTAGTGTTGCCCCTTGCTCTGCAAGGGCCGCGGCCTTTGTGGAGCGATGGGTAACGACTGTGCTTCGTGGGCGACCGTTGTTGATGTGTGCAGAGGTTGCCTGGTTCGCGCCTGTGTCGGGGCGAGGGGACGGTTTAAAGTTATGCTGTTACATTGATGCTGTTGACCCGGATCACTGGTTGCTGCGGAAAAGGAGGAGGTTGAAAGGGGGGTGAGTGTAACGGATGTGAAATGGCTAGCTAGTTAGCGGGTACGCGCTAGTAGCGTTTCAATCAGTTACGTCACTTGCTCTGAGACTTAAGTAGTGTTGCCCTTTGCTCTGCAAGGGCCGCGGCTTTCGTGGAGCGATGGGTAACGACGCTTCGTGGGTGACTGTTGTTGATGTGTGCAGAAGGTCCCTGGTTCGCGCCCGGGTATGGGCGAGGGGACGGTTTAAAGTTATACTGTTACATGTACATAGTCAAAGCTTTCCTTAAGTTTGGGTCAGTCACAGTGGTCAGGTATTCTGCCACTGTGTACTCCCTGTTTAGGGCCAAATAGCATTCTAGTTTGCTCAGTTTTTTTGTTAATTCTGTATTAGTAATTCTATTTTTGTTTTCTCATGATTTGGTTGGGTCTAATTGTGTTGCTGTCCTGGGGCTCTGTGGGGTCTGTTTGTGTTTGTGAACAGAGCCCCAGGACCAGCTTGCTTAGGGGACTTTTCTCCAGGTTCATCTCTCTGTAGGTGATGGCTTTCTTATGGAAGGTTTGGGAATCGCTTCCTTTTAGGTGGTTGTAGAATTTAACAGCTCTTTTCTGGATTTTGCATTATTTGGTGTTTTACGTTGTACACAGATTACATTTTTGCAGAATTCTGAATGCAGAGTTTCAATTTGGTCTTTGTCCCATTTTGTGATTTCTTGGTTGGTTTGCGGACCCCAGACCTCACAACTAGGGCTGTGGCGGTCATGGAATTTCGTCAGCTGGTGATTGTCAAGGAAATAACTATCGGTCTCACGGTAATTGACCATTAATTTACCGCTTCCACACGTAGCCTACAAGCCACTGATGCAGACCTTTGGAACATCTACATTTTAAAAAGTCAAATTAATCCATGTAATATTGCCTACACCTTCACAATAAATCCATTATTTATTTTAGACAAGTCTAAAGAAGCATGATATGAAGAAAATGTAGTCTATTTCAGAAGAAGAGAATAGCATACTCTGAGTTGTCCTTATGTTGGGTCCTGATCTGGCTATGCCAAATGGCTGTGGGCTACACTAGTTCATTTAGCAGACAAGATTAGCTTATAATTCTGTGGTATTATTTTATAGTATGAATAATACAATTGAGCAAAGCTGAATAAAATAGACAGGATATTTTCTCCAAATGATTTGAGGGAGTGCGCACATGCGGCTATTCTGTGTTGAGCGGTTAACAAAGAAATAGGTAGTCCTATATGCTTAATTTAGAGTTATTAATGTTACTTTAGTTGTTCTACAATTGTTGGGCTAAGTGTTTTGATTTTGAATACATTGTAAGACTGCATGTTGCGACTCTAATGTCAATTTCAAAAAAGCTTGAAAGGTATGAGCTCTGCTTTGCTTTTTAGATTTTTTTTGGCCACTTTAGTTGTGATACAAACATTATCAAAACATATAGGCCTAAGGGCTAGGCTACATGAGGTGTGATACAAACATTATCAAAACATATAGGCCTAAGGGCTACATGAGGTGTGGGACTATGATTAGAAAAAGTCAAAAAACAGGCATTGTTTCCTTAGAAATGTTGCGCAACATGAGCTCATAGGCTCTCATGAAGTGTTTGATTAGATTTTCTAAAACATTTGCATTGATGTCAGAGTGATTAGAGGGACAGTAGAGTGATTAGAGGGACAGTAGAGTGATGAGAGGGACAGTAGAGTGATTTAGAGGGACAGTAGAGTGATTTAGAGGGACAGTAGAGTGATTTAGAGGGACAGTAGAGTGATGAGAGGGACAGTAGAGTGATTAGAGGGACAGTAGAGTGATGAGAGGGACAGTAGAGTGATTTAGAGGGACAGTAGAGTGATTTAGAGGGACAGTAGAGTGATTTAGAGGGACAGTAGAGTGATGAGAGGGACAGTAGAGTGATTTAGAGGGACAGTAGAGTGATTTAGAGGGACAGTAGAGTGATTTAGAGGGACAGTAGAGTGATTTAGAGGGACAGTAGAGTGATGAGAGGGACAGTAGAGTGATTTAGAGGGACAGTAGAGTGATTTAGAGGGACAGTAGAGTGATTTAGAGGGACAGTAGAGTGATTTAGAGGGACAGTAGAGTGATTTAGAGGGACAGTAGAGTGATTTAGAGGGACAGTAGAGTGATGAGAGGGACAGTAGAGTGATTAGAGGGACAGTAGAGTGATGAGAGGGACAGTAGAGTGATTTAGAGGGACAGTAGAGTGATTTAGAGGGACAGTAGAGTGATTTAGAGGGACAGTAGAGTGATGAGAGGGACAGTAGAGTGATTTAGAGGGACAGTAGAGTGATTTAGAGGGACAGTAGAGTGATTTAGAGGGACAGTAGAGTGATTTAGAGGGACAGTAGAGTGATGAGAGGGACAGTAGAGTGATTTAGAGGGACAGTAGAGTGATTTAGAGGGACAGTAGAGTGATGAGAGGGACAGTAGAGTGATTTAGAGGGACAGTGGAGTGATGAGAGGGACAGTAGAGTGATGAGAGGGACAGTAGAGTGAGAAGACGGACATTAGAGTGATTTAGAGGGAGAGTAGAGTGATTTAGAGGGATAGTAGAGTGATGAGAAGGACAGTAGAGTGATGTAGAGGGACAGTAGAGTGATTTAGAGGGACAGTAGAGTGATTTAGAGGGACAGCAGAGTGAATTAGAGGGACAGTAGAGGGATGACAGGGACAGTAGAGTGATGAGAAGGACAGTAGAGTGATGAGAGGGACAGTAGAGTGATGAGAAGGACAGTAGAGTGATTTAGAGGGACAGTAGAGTGTTGAGAGGGACAGTAGAGTGATTTAGAGGGACAGTAGAGTGATGAGAAGGACAGTAGAGTGATTTAGAGGGACAGTAGAGTGATGACAGGGACAGTAGAGTGATGAGAGGGACAGTAGAGTGATGAGAGGGACAGTGGAGTGATGTAGAGGGACAGTAGATTGATGTAGAGGAACAGTAGAGTGATGTAGAGGGACAGTAGAGTGATTTAGAGGGACAGTAGAGTGATTTAGAGTGACAGTAGAGTGATTTAGAGGGACAGTAGAGTGATGTAGAGGGACAGTAGAGTGATGACAGGGACAGTAGAGTGATTTAGAGGGACAGTAGAGTGATTTAGAGGGACAGTAGAGTGATGTAGAGGGACAGTAGAGGGATGAGAGGGACAGTAGAGTGATGTAGAGGGACAGTAGAGTGATGACAGGGACAGTAGAGTGATTTAGAGGGACAGTAGAGGGATGAGAGGGACAGTAGAGTGATGTAGAGGGACAGTAGAGTGATTTAGAGGGACAGCAGAGTGATTTACAGGGACAGTAGAGTGATGACAGGGACAGTAGAGTGATGTAGAGGGACAGTAGAGTGATTTAGAGGGACAGTAGAGTGATTTAGAGGGACAGTAGAGTGATTTAGAGGGACAGTAGAGTGATTTAGAGGGACAGCAGAGTGATTTAGAGGGACAGTAGAGTGATGTAGAGGGACAGTAGAGTGATTTAGAGGGACAGTAGAGTGATGTAGAGGGACAGTGGAGTGATGTAGAGGGACAGCGGAGTGATTTAGAGGGACAGTAGAGTGATTTAGAGGGACAGTAGAGTGATGACAGGGACAGTAGAGTGATTTAGAGGGACAGTAGAGTGATTTAGAGGGACAGTAGAGTGATTTAGAGGGACAATAGAGGGATGTAGAGGGACAGTGGAGTGATTTAGAGGGACAGTAGAGTGATTTAGAGGGACAGTAGAGTGATGACAGGGACAGTAGAGTGATTTAGAGGGACAGTAGAGTGATTTAGAGGGACAGTAGAGTGATGAGAGGGACAGTAGAGTGATGAGAAGGACAGTAGAGTGATTTAGAGGGACAGTAGAGTGTTGAGAGGGACAGTAGAGTGATTTAGAGGGACAGTAGAGTGATGAGAAGGACAGTAGAGTGATTTAGAGGGACAGTAGAGTGATGACAGGGACAGTAGAGTGATGAGAGGGACAGTAGAGTGATGAGAGGGACAGTAGAGTGATGAGAGGGACAGTGGAGTGATGTAGAGGGACAGTAGATTGATGTAGAGGGACAGTAGAGTGATGTAGAGGGACAGTAGAGTGATTTAGAGGGACAGTAGAGTGAATTAGAGGGACAGTAGAGGGATGACAGGGACAGTAGAGTGATGAGAAGGACAGTAGAGTGATGAGAGGGACAGTAGAGTGATGAGAAGGACAGTAGAGTGATTTAGAGGGACAGTAGAGTGTTGAGAGGGACAGTAGAGTGATTTAGAGGGACAGTAGAGTGATGAGAAGGACAGTAGAGTGATTTAGAGGGACAGTAGAGTGATGACAGGGACAGTAGAGTGATGAGAGGGACAGTAGAGTGATGAGAGGGACAGTGGAGTGATGTAGAGGGACAGTAGATTGATGTAGAGGGACAGTAGAGTGATGTAGAGGGACAGTAGAGTGATTTAGAGGGACAGTAGAGTGATTTAGAGTGACAGTAGAGTGATTTAGAGGGACAGTAGATTGATGTAGAGGGACAGTAGAGTGATGACAGGGACAGTAGAGTGATTTAGAGGGACAGTAGAGTGATTTAGAGGGACAGTAAAGTGATGTAGAGGGACAGTAGAGGGATGAGAGGGACAGTAGAGTGATGTAGAGGGACAGTAGAGTGATGACAGGGACAGTAGAGTGATTTAGAGGGACAGTAGAGGGATGAGAGGGACAGTAGAGTGATGTAGAGGGACAGTAGAGTGATTTAGAGGGACAGCAGAGTGATTTAGAGGGACAGTAGAGTGATGACAGGGACAGTAGAGTGATGTAGAGGGACAGTAGAGTGATTTAGAGGGACAGTAGAGTGATTTAGAGGGACAGTAGAGTGATTTAGAGGGACAGTAGAGTGATGTAGAGGGACAGCAGAGTGATTTAGAGGGACAGTAGAGTGATGTAGAGGGACAGTAGAGTGATTTAGAGGGACAGTAGAGTGATGTAGAGGGACAGTGGAGTGATGTAGAGGGACAGTGGAGTGATTTAGAGGGACAGTAGAGTGATTTAGAGGGACAGTAGAGTGATGACAGGGACAGTAGAGTGATTTAGAGGGACAGTAGAGTGATTTAGAGGGACAGTAGAGTGATTTAGAGGGACAGTAGAGTGATTTAGAGGGACAGTAGAGTGATGTAGAGGGACAGTGGAGTGATTTAGAGGGACAGTAGAGTGATTTAGAGGGACAGTAGAGTGATGACAGGGACAGTAGAGTGATTTAGAGGGACAGTAGAGTGATTTAGAGGGACAGTAGAGTGATGAGAGGGACAGTAGAGTGATGAGAGGGACAGTAGAGTGATGAGAAGGACAGTAGAGTGATTTAGAGGGACAGTAGAGTGTTGAGAGGGACAGTAGAGTGATTTAGAGGGACAGTAGAGTGATGAGAAGGACAGTAGAGTGATTTAGAGGGACAGTAGAGTGATGACAGGGACAGTAGAGTGATGAGAGGGACAGTAGAGTGATGAGAGGGACAGTGGAGTGATGTAGAGGGACAGTAGATTGATGTAGAGGGACAGTAGAGTGATGTAGAGGGACAGTAGAGGGATTTAGAGGGACAGTAGAGTGATTTAGAGGGACAGTAGAGTGATGACAGGGACAGTAGAGTGATTTAGAGGGACAGTAGAGTGATTTAGAGGGACAGTAGAGTGATGAGAGGGACAGTAGAGTGATGAGAGGGACAGTAGAGTGATGTAGAGGGACAGTAGAGTGATTTAGAGGGACAGTAGAGTGATTTAGAGGGACAGTAGAGTGATGTAGAGGGACAGTAGATTGATTTAGAGGGACAGTAGAGTGATTTAGAGGGACAGTAGAGTGATGACAGGGACAGTAGAGTGATTTAGAGGGACAGTAGAGTGATTTAGAGGGACAGTAGAGTGATTTAGAGGGACAGTAGAGTGATGACAGGGACAGTGGAGTGATTTAGAGGGACAGTAGAGTGATTTAGAGGGACAGTAGAGTGATGAGAGGGACAGTAGAGTGATGTAGAGGGACAGTAGAGTGATGACAGGGACAGTAGAGTGATTTAGAGGGACAGTAGAGTGATGACAGGGACAGTAGAGTGATGAGAAGGACAGTAGAGTAATGAGAAGGACAGTAGAGTGATGTAGAGGGACAGTAGAGTGATTTAGAGGGACAGTAGATTGATGTAGAGGGACAGTAGAGTGATTTAGAGGGACAGTAGAGTGATTACAGGGACAGTAGAGTGATTTAGAGGGACAGTAGAGTGATGTAGAGGGACAGTAGAGTGATTTAGAGGGACAGTAGAGTGATTTAGAGGGACAGTAGAGTGATGTAGAGGGACAGTAGAGGGATGAGAGGGACAGTAGAGTGATGTAGAGGGACAGTAGAGTGATGACAGGGAAAGTAGAGTGATTTAGAGGGACAGTAGAGGGATGAGAGGGACAGTAGAGTGATGTAGAGGAACAGTAGAGTGATTTAGAGGGACAGCAGAGTGATTTAGAGGGACAGTAGAGTGATGACAGGGACAGTAGAGTGATGTAGAGGGACAGTAGAGTGTTTTAGAGGGACAGTAGAGTGATTTAGAGGGACAGTAGAGTGATTTAGAGGGACAGTAGAGTGATTTAGAGGGACAGTAGAGTGATGTAGAGGGACAGTAGAGTGATTTAGAGGGACAGTAGAGTGATGTAGAGGGACAGTGGAGTGATTTAGAGGGACAGTAGAGTGATTTAGAGGGACAGTAGAGTGATGACAGGGACAGTAGAGTGATTTAGAGGGACAGTAGAGTGATTTAGAGGGACATTAGAGTGATGTAGAGGGACAGTGGAGTGATGACAGGGACAGTAGAGTGATTTAGAGGGACAGTAGAGTGATTTAGAGGGACAGTAGAGTGATGACAGGGACATTAGAGTGATTTAGAGGGACAGTAGAGTGATGACAGGGACAGTAGAGTGATGACAGGGACAGTAGAGTGATTTACAGGGACAGTAGAGTGATGAGAGGGACAGTGGAGTGATGAGAGGGACAGTTGAGTGATGACAGGGACAGTAGAGTGATGTAGAGGGACAGTAGAGTGAGGAGACGGACAGTAGAGTGATTTAGAGGGACAGTAGAGTGATTTAGAGGGACAGTAGAGTGATTTAGAGGGACAGTAGAGTAATGTAGAGGGACAGTAGAGTTATGTAGAGGGACAGTAGAGTGATTTAGAGGGACAGTAGAGTGATTTAGAGGGACAGTAGAGTGATTTAGAGGGACAGTAGAGTGATGAGGGACAGTAGAGTGATGTAGAGAGACAGTAGAGTGATGAGAGGGACAGTAGAGTGAGGAGACGGACAGTAGAGTGATTTAGAGGGACAGTAGAGGGATTTAGATGGACAGTAGAGTGATGAGAGGGACAGTAGAGTGATGAGAGGGACAGTAGAGTGAGGAGACGGACAGTAGAGTGATTTAGAGGTACAGTAGAGGGATTTAGATGGACAGTAGAGTGATATATAGTGATGTAGAGGGACAGTAGAGTGATTTAGAGGGACAGTAGAGTGATGTAGAGGGACAGTAGAGTGATTTAGAGGGACAGTAGAGTGATGTCGAGGTACAGTAGAGTGATTTAGAGGGACAGTAGAGTGAGTTAGCGGGACAGTAGAGTGATTTAGAGGGACAGTAGAGTGATGAGAGGGACAGTAGAGTGATTTAGAGGGACAGTAGAGTGATTTAGAGGGACAGTAGAGTGATTTAGAGGGACAGTAGAGTGATTTAGAGGGACAGCAGAGTGATTTAGAGGGACAGTAGAGTGATTTAGAGGGACAGTAGAGTGATTTAGAGGGACAGTAGAGTGATTTAGAGGGACAGTAGAGTGATTTAGAGGGACAGTAGAGTGATTTAGAGGGACAGTAGAGTGATTTAGAGGGACAGCAGAGTGATTTAGAGGGACTGTAGAGTGATGTAGAGGGACAGTAGAGTGATTTAGAGGGAAATTAGAGTGATGTAGAGGGACAGTGGAGTGATGTAGAGGGACAGTGGAGTGATTTAGAGGGACAGTAAAGTGATTTAGAGGGACAGTAGAGTGACGACAGGGACAGTAGAGTGATGAGAGGGACAGTAGAGTGATGAGAGGGACAGTGGAGTGATGTAGAGGGACAGTAGATTGATGTAGAGGGACAGTAGAGTGATGTAGAGGGACAGTAGAGTGATTTAGAGGGACAGTAGAGTGATTTAGAGGGACAGTAGAGTGATGACAGGGACAGTAGAGTGATTTAGAGGGACAGTAGAGTGATTTAGAGGGACAGTAGAGTGATGAGAGGGACAGTAGAGTGATGAGAGGGACAGTAGAGTGATGTAGAGGGACAGTAGAGTGATTTAGAGGGACAGTAGAGTGATTTAGAGGGACAGTAGAGTGATGTAGAGGGACAGTAAATTGATTTAGAGGGACAGTAGAGTGATTTAGAGGGACAGTAGAGTGATGACAGGGACAGTAGAGTGATTTAGAGGGACAGTAGAGTGATTTAGAGGGACAGTAGAGTGATTTAGAGGGACAGTAGAGTGATGACAGGGACAGTAGAGTGATTTAGAGGGACAGTAGAGTGATTTAGAGGGACAGTAGAGTGATGAGAGGGACAGTAGAGTGATGTAGAGGGACAGTAGAGTGATGACAGGGACAGTAGAGTGATTTAGAGGGACAGTAGAGTGATTTAGAGGGACAGTAGAGTGATTTAGAGGGACAGTAGAGTGATTTAGAGGGACAGTAGAGTGATGTAGAGGGACAGTGGAGTGATTTAGAGGGACAGTAGAGTGATTTAGAGGGACAGTAGAGTGATGACAGGGACAGTAGAGTGATTTAGAGGGACAGTAGAGTGATTTAGAGGGACAGTAGAGTGATGAGAGGGACAGTAGAGTGATGAGAGGGACAGTAGAGTGATGAGAAGGACAGTAGAGTGATTTAGAGGGACAGTAGAGTGTTGAGAGGGACAGTAGAGTGATTTAGAGGGACAGTAGAGTGATGAGAAGGACAGTAGAGTGATTTAGAGGGACAGTAGAGTGATGACAGGGACAGTAGAGTGATGAGAGGGACAGTAGAGTGATGAGAGGGACAGTGGAGTGATGTAGAGGGACAGTAGATTGATGTAGAGGGACAGTAGAGTGATGTAGAGGGACAGTAGAGTGATTTAGAGGGACAGTAGAGTGATTTAGAGGGACAGTAGAGTGATGACAGGGACAGTAGAGTGATTTAGAGGGACAGTAGAGTGATTTAGAGGGACAGTAGAGTGATGAGAGGGACAGTAGAGTGATGAGAGGGACAGTAGAGTGATGTAGAGGGACAGTAGAGTGATTTAGAGGGACAGTAGAGTGATTTAGAGGGACAGTAGAGTGATGTAGAGGGACAGTAGATTGATTTAGAGGGACAGTAGAGTGATTTAGAGGGACAGTAGAGTGATGACAGGGACAGTAGAGTGATTTAGAGGGACAGTAGAGTGATTTAGAGGGACAGTAGAGTGATTTAGAGGGACAGTAGAGTGATGACAGGGACAGTAGAGTGATTTAGAGGGACAGTAGAGTGATTTAGAGGGACAGTAGAGTGATGAGAGGGACAGTAGAGTGATGTAGAGGGACAGTAGAGTGATGACAGGGACAGTAGAGTGATTTAGAGGGACAGTAGAGTGATGACAGGGACAGTAGAGTGATGAGAAGGACAGTAGAGTAATGAGAAGGACAGTAGAGTGATGTAGAGGGACAGTAGAGTGATTTAGAGGGACAGTAGATTGATGTAGAGGGACAGTAGAGTGATTTAGAGGGACAGTAGAGTGATTTAGAGGGACAGTAGAGTGATTTAGAGGGACAGTAGAGTGATTTAGAGGGACAGTAGAGTGATGTAGAGGGACAGTAGAGTGATGTAGAGGGACAGTAGAGGGATGAGAGGGACAGTAGAGTGATGTAGAGGGACAGTAGAGTGATGACAGGGAAAGTAGAGTGATTTAGAGGGACAGTAGAGGGATGAGAGGGACAGTAGAGTGATGACAGGGACAGTAGAGTGATGTAGAGGGACAGTAGAGTGATTTAGAGGGACAGTAGAGTGATTTAGAGGGACAATAGAGTGATTTAGAGGGACAATAGAGTGATTTAGAGGGACAATAGAGTGATTTAGAGGGACAGTAGAGTGATGTAGAGGGACAGTGGAGTGATTTAGAGGGACAGTAGAGGGATGAGAGGGACAGTAGAGTGATGTAGAGGGACAGTAGAGTGATGACAGGGAAAGTAGAGTGATTTAGAGGGACAGTAGAGGGATGAGAGGGACAGTAGAGTGATGACAGGGACAGTAGAGTGATGTAGAGGGACAGTAGAGTGATTTAGAGGGACAGTAGAGTGATTTAGAGGGACAGTAGAGTGATTTAGAGGGACAATAGAGTGATTTAGAGGGACAGTAGAGTGATGACAGGGACAGTAGAGTGATTTAGAGGGACAGTAGAGTGATTTAGAGGGACAGTAGAGTGATTTAGAGGGACAGTAGAGTGATGTAGAGGGACAGTGGAGTGATGACAGGGACAGTAGAGTGATTTAGAGGGACAGTAGAGTGATTTAGAGGGACAGTAGAGTGATTTAGAGGGACAGTAGAGTGATGACAGGGACAGTAGAGTGATTTAGAGGGACAGTAGAGTGATGACAGGGACAGTAGAGTGATGACAGGGACAGTAGAGTGATTTACAGGGACAATAGAGTGATGAGAGGGACAGTGGAGTGATGAGAGGGACAGTTGAGTGATGAGAGGGACAGTAGAGTGATGTAAAGGGACAGTAGAGTGAGGAGACGGACAGTAGAGTGATTTAGAGGGACAGTAGAGTGATTTAGAGGGACAGTAGAGTGATTTAGAGGGACAGTAGAGTAATGTAGAGGGACAGTAGAGTTATGTAGAGGGACAGTAGAGTGATTTAGAGGGACAGTAGAGTGATTTAGAGGGACAGTAGAGTGATTTAGAGGGACAGTAGAGTGATGAGGGACAGTAGAGTGATGTAGAGAGACAGTAGAGTGATGAGAGGGACAGTAGAGTGGGGAGACGGACAGTAGAGTGATTTAGAGGGACAGTAGAGGGATTTAGATGGACAGTAGAGTGATGAGAGGGACAGTAGAGTGATGAGAGGGACAGTAGAGTGAGGAGACGGACAGTAGAGTGATTTAGAGGTACAGTAGAGGGATTTAGATGGACAGTAGAGTGATGTATAGTGATGTAGAGGGACAGTAGAGTGATTTAGAGGGACAGTAGAGTGATGTAGAGGGACAGTAGAGTGATTTAGAGGGACAGTAGAGTGATTTAGAGGGACAGTAGAGTAAGTTAGCGGGACAGTAGAGTGATTTAGAGGGACAGTAGAGTGATGAGAGGGACAGTAGAGTGATTTAGAGGGACTGTAGAGTGATTTAGAGGGACAGTAGAGTGATTTAGAAGGACAGTAGAGTGATGTATAGTGATGTAGGGGGACAGTAGAGTGATGAGAAGGACAGTAGAGTGATGAGAAGGACAGTAGAGTGGTGAGAAGGACAGTAGAGTGATGTAGAGGGACAGTAGAGTGATGTAGAGGGACAGTAGAGTGATGTAGAGGGACAGTAGAGTGATGAGAAGGACAGTAGAGTGATGTAGAGGGACAGTAGAGTGATTTAGAGGGACAGTAGAGTGATTTAGAGGGACAGTAGAGTGATTTAGAGGGACAGTAGAGTGATTTAGAGGGACAGTAGAGTGATGACAGGGACAGTAGAGTGATGTAGAGGGACAGTAGAGGGATGATAGGGACAGTAGAGTGATGTAGAGGGACAGTAGAGTGATTTTGAGGGACAAGCGAGTGATTTAGAGGGACAGTAGCGTGATGACAGGGACAGTAGAGTGATGTAAAGGGACAGTTGAGTGATTTAGAGGGACAGTAGAGAGATTTAGAGGGACAGTAGAGTGATTTAGAGGGACAGTAGAGTGATGTAGAGGGACAGTAGAGTGATTTAGAGGGACAGTAGAGTGATTTAGAGGGACAGTAGAGAAATGTAGAGGGACAGTAGAGTGATGTAGAGGGACAGTAGAGTGAGGAGACGGACAGTAGAGTGATTTAGAGGGACAGTAGAGTGATGTAGAGGGACAGTAGAGGGATGAGAGGGACAGTAGAGTGATTTAGAGGGACAGTAGAGTGATTTAGAGGGACAGTAGAGTGATTTAGAGGGACAGTAGAGTGATTTAAAGGGACAGTAGAGTAAAGAGAGGGACAGTAGAGTGATGAGAGGGACAGTAGAGGGATGAGAGGGACAGTAGAGTGATGAGAGGGACAGTAGTGTGATTTAGAGGGACAGTAGAGTGATGAGAGGGACAATAGAGTGATTTAGAGGGACAGTAGAGTGATTTAGAGGGACAGTAGAGTGATGAGAGGGACAGTAGAGTGATGAGAGGGACAGTAGAGTGATTTAGAAGGAAAGTAGAGTGATTTAGAGGGACAGTATAGTGATTTAGAGGGACAGTAGAGTGATTTAGAAGGAGAGTAGAGGGATTTAGAGGGACAGTAGAGTGATTTAGAAGGAGAGTAGAGGGATTTAGAGGGACAGTAGTGTGATTTAGAAGGAGAGTAGAGTGATTTAGAGGGACAGTAGAGTGATTTAGAGGGACAGTAGAGTGATTTAGAGGGACAGTAGAGTGATTTAGCGGGACAGTAGAGTGATTTAGAGGGACAGTAGAGTGATTTAGAGGGACAGTAGAGTGATTTAGAGGGACAGTAGAGTGATTTAGAGGGACAGTATAGTGATTTAGAAGGAGAGTAGAGTGATTTAGAGGGACAGTAGTGTGATTTAGAGGGACAGTAGAGTGATTTAGAGGGACAGTAGAGGGATGCGAGGGACAGTAGAGTGATGAGAGGGACAGTAGAGTGATTTAGAGGGACAGTAGAGTGATGAGAGGGACAGTAGAGTGATTTAGAGGGACAGTATAGTGATTTAGAAGGAGAGTAGAGGGATTTAGAGGGACAGTAGTGTGATTTAGAAGGAGAGTAGAGGGATTTAGAGGGACAGTAGAGTGATTTAGAAGGACAGTAGAGTGATGAGAGGAACAGTAGAGTGATTTAGAGGGACAGTAGAGTGATTTAGAGGGACAGTAGAGTGATTTAGAGGGACAGTAGAGTGATTTAGAGGGACAGTAGAGTGATGAGAGGGACAGTAGAGTGATTTAGAGGGACAGTAGATTGATGTAGAGGGACAGTAGAGTGATTTAGAGGGACAGTAGATTGATGTAGAGGGACAGTAGAGTGATTTAGAGGGACAGTAGAGTGATGTAGAGGGACAGTAGATTGATGTAGAGGGACAGTAGAGTGATTTAGAGGGACAGTAGAGTGATTAGAGGGACAGTAGGGCGATTTAGAGGGACAGTAGAGTGCTGAGTACCAGGCAGTGTCACGCCCTGACCTTAGAGAGCCATTTTTATGTCTCTATTTGGTTTGGGGTGGGCATTCTATGTTTTTGTTTTCTATGATTTTGTATTTCTATGTTTTGGCCGGGTATGGTCTATTGTTTTCTCTGATTGGGAAGCATACTTAGGTAGCCCTTTCCCTCGTTTCAGTGTGGGAAGTTAACTTTGTTTGTGGCACATAGCCCTTAAGCTTCACGGTTGTTTTGTATTGTTTATTGTTTTTTGGCGGCGTCATCCTAAATAAAAGGAATATGTACGCTTAGCATGCTGCGCTTTGGTCTACTTCGTTCGACGGCCGTAACAGGCAGTTAGAACATTTGGTAGGTACTAATGACCATCAGCAGCGTCAGAGCTTGGAGAAGCCTAATTTCCCTGACTAAACAGTCATGTGGAATTTGACTGCCTTCATGACTCGTGACTGCCGGTGTGGTGGTAATACAGTCACCGCAACAGCCCTACTGTCAACCATGAAGGGCATTGGGTTCAATAACTGATTCAAGTATATTTAGCCAGGTCCTAATTGGTATGTCGAATTTTATGTTCCTTTTGATGGCGTAGAAGGCCCTTCTTGCCTTGTCTCTCAGATCGTTCACGGCTTTGTGGAAGTTACCTGTGGCGCTGATGTTTAGGCCGAAGTACGTATAGTTTTTTGTGTGCTCTAGGGCAACGGTGTCAAGATGGAATTTGTATTTGTGGTCCTGGCCACTGGACCTTTTTTCGAACACCATTATTTTGGTCTTACTGAGATTTACTTTCAGGGCCCAGGTCTGAATCTGTGCAGAAGATCTAGGTGCTGCTGTAGGCCCTCCTTGGTTGTGGACAGAAGCACCAGATCATCAGCAAACAGTAGACATTTGACTTCAGATTCTAGTAGGGTGAGGCCGGGTACTACAGACTGATCTAGTGCCCTCGCAGATTCGTTGATATATATATTGAAGAGGGTGGGGCTTAAGCTGCATCACTGACTCACCCCACGGCCCTGTGGAAGAAAATGTGTGTTTATTGCTAATTTTAACCGCACACTTGTTGTTTGTGTACATGGATTTTACAATGTTGTATTTTTTTCCCACAACACCGCTTTCCATCAATTTGTGTGTATAGCGCTCTCTCTCTCTCTCTCTCTCTCTCTCTCTCTCTCTCTCTCTCTCTCTCTCTCTCTCTCTCTCTCGCAGTTGGAAGGTTTATTCTTCTTCTTCCAGTGATTTTGATGATGAATGGAGGGAGGGAGTTTTCCTCCCCTCTTCTCCTCTCAGGAGTTTGGCTCATTTGTATTCTGCCCCTCTCCTTTCTCCCCCTCTGTCCTTTCTCTGTCATCTCCGCTATGGGAAGTGGCAGTACAAGAACCCTGGTTAGTGAGCATACAGTATACAGCCACCCTCTACTACACACTCTACTGGTCACCTTCAAATAGACCTTGCCATCTGGACTGTACCACAGGGTAGCCGGTAGGGGGGTGAGACGAGAGCCCATTCAGGGAAGAAAGTGACGGTTACTGTGAAACGCTCACTGACTGAACTGACTGAACCCTTGACAATGGCTAGTGTTGAGGTCTGACAGAGGTTGTGTGGTGGTTCACTGGTTTTTAACTGGTGGTTAACTGGGGGTTTCTCCAGGGAATGGTCAGCCATGAAGAGGTGTTAAATTATTCATTGATAGGTTTCACTGTTTAGTCTTTAAACACACATACACCAAAGACAGAGATACCAGCCAGTACCGCAGTGATTTACAATTATACCCTTTTCACAATATTCGTGTCACATTTTCCTTTTCAGCAAATTTCCAGCGACTATGGTGAATGCATAACCAGGCTCAGTACAGTTTGATTTGGCCCAGTTTGATTTGGTTCAGCTCAGTAGGGTAAAAAGCCCGTATTAGAAGGAATACACAAAAACCTCTGAGAATGCACTAATTGAACCAATTTATCTGTCTGGAACTTCTGTCACTCTCTCGCTACATGGATTGAACTGGTGGTTCTCCATGACCATGGTGTCTGTATATGTCTAACCTCTCTCGCCTCCCTCCCTCTCTCTCTCTCTCTACTTCCCCCTTCTTGCTCCCCTATCCTCTCCGGCTCTTTCTCCCCCCCACTCTCCCTCTTTACAGGGATTGAGTTGTGCCTGCCAGGCTGGCGTTTCTCCATGACCATGGTGGCCAGTTTCCTCATGGTGGGCGGGCAGCTGGTGATGCCCGGGGTGGCGGCTCTGTGTCGTGATTGGCCCGCCCGGGATGATTGGCAGGTCCTGCAGATTATTATCATCTGCCCCTTCGTCCTCATGCTGCCCTACATCTGGTAAGGAGACACACCCAAATGTCTTCCATGTCACCACTATTCGGTTGAGACATTCATCCTAGAGTTAGAGGTTGAAAATGTGAATGACTATGTAGTCCCACCCACTGAGGGGATAGCCACACCCACTTAGAGAGTGGCCCCTCCCACTGATGAAGTACCTCAGCCCACTGAGGGAGTCGGCCATGCTGTGGGGTTAGAGGTTAAGACTTGGTCATCAGGACCAGGCTTCGGCTTGTACAGTACATTACACACTGCATGCTCTGTTCAGATTTAGACAATACTCTCTTTCTCTCACTTCCCTTCTGTCATTCTTTCTCTCTTTGTCGTGTTTACTTCTCTCTCCCTTCCTTCCTTTCTTTCTCTCTCTCCTATACTCATTCCCTCACAACTTATTATCTTTCTCTCCCTACTCCCCTCCTATCTCCCCTACCCCCTCTCTGGCTCCCCCCCTTTCTCTCTGTAGGATCTTCCCTGAGTCCCTGCGGTGGCTCCTGGCCACCCAGCACTACCGCCGCTCTAAAGCCATGATGCTCTGCATCGCCAGGAAGAACCAGGTCGACATGACAACCGAGCCCAGTGGCGTTCTAACAGGTGAAGGAGATGGAGAGACAGGGAGGGGAGAGGTAGAAAGACAGAGAGAAAAAGGACAGATGGAGAGACAGGGAGGGGAGAGGTAGCGAGACAGAGAGAAAAAGGAGAGATGGAGAGACAGAGAGAAAAAGGAGAGATGGAGAGACAGAGAGAAAAAGGAGAGATGGAGAGACAGAGAGGGGAGAGGTAGAGAGACAGAGAGAAAAAGGAGAGATGGAGAGGGGAGAGGTAGCGAGACAGAGAGAAAAAGGAGAGATGGGGAGACAGAGAGGGGAGAGGTAGAAAGACAGAGAGAAAAAGGAGAGATGGAGAGACAGGGAGGGGAGAGGTAGCGAGACATAGAAAAAGGAGAGATGGAGAGACAGAGAGGGGAGAGGTAACGAGACAGAGAGAAAAAGGACAGATGGAGAGACAGGGAGAAAAAGGAGAGATGGAGAGACAGAGAGAAAAAGGAGAGATGGAGAGACAGAGAGTAAAAGGAGAGATGGAGAGACAGAGAGAAAAAGGAGAGATGGAGAGACAGAGAGTAAAAGGACAGATGGAGAGACAGAAAAAGGAGAGATGGAGAGAAAGAGAGTAAAAGGAGAGATGGAGAGACAGAGAGAAAAAGGAGAGATGGAGAGACAGAGAGAAAAAGGAGAGATGGAGAGACAGAGAGAAAAAGGAGAGATGGAGAGACAGAGAGAAAAAGGAGAGATGGAGAGACAGAGTAAAAGGAGAGATGGAGAGACAGAGAGTAAAAGGAGAGATGGAGAGACAGAGAGTAAAAGGAGAGATGGAGAGACAGAGAGTAAAAGGAGAGATGGAGAGACAGAGAGAAAAAGGAGAGATGGAGAGACAGAGTAAAAGGAGAGATGGAGAGACAGAGAGAAAAAGGAGAGATGGAGAGACAGAGAGAAAAAGGAGAGACGGAGAGACAGAGAGTAAAAGGAGAGATGGAGAGACAGAGAGTAAAAGGAGAGATGGAGAGACAGAGAGTAAAAGGAGAGATGGAGAGACAGAGAGAAAAAGGAGAGATGGAGAGACAGAGAGAAAAAGGAGAGATGGAGAGACAGAGAGAAAAAGGAGAGATGGAGAGACAGAGAGTAAAAGGAGAGATGGAGAGACAGAGAGTAAAAGGAGAGATGGAGAGACAGAGAGTAAAAGGAGAGATGGAGAGACATAGAGTAAAAGGAGAGATGGAGAGACAGAGAGTAAAAGGAGAGATGGAGAGACAGAGAGTAAAAGGAGAGATGGAGAGACAGAGAGAAAAAGGAGAGATGGAGAGACAGAGAGGGAAAGGAGAGATGGAGAGACAGAGAGAAAAAGGAGAGATGGAGAGACAGAGAGAAAAAGGAGAGATGGAGAGACAGAGAGAAAAAGGAGAGATGGAGAGACAGAGAGTAAAAGGAGAGATGGAGAGACAGAGAGAAAAAGGAGAGGTAGCGAGACAGAGAGAAAAAGGAGAGATGGAGAGAAAGAGAGTAAAAGGAGAGATGGAGAGACAGAGAGAAAAAGGAGAGATGGAGAGACAGAGAGTAAAAGGAGAGATGGAGAGACAGAGAGAAAAAGGAGAGATGGAGAGACAGAGAGAAAAAGGAGAGATGGAGAGACAGAGAGAAAAAGGAGAGATGGAGAGACAGAGAGTAAAAGGAGAGATGGAGAGACAGAGAGAAAAAGGAGAGGTAGCGAGACAGAGAGAAAAAGGAGAGATGGAGAGAAAGAGAGTAAAAGGAGAGATGGAGAGACAGAGAGAAAAAGGAGAGATGGAGAGACAGAGAGTAAAAGGAGAGATGGAGAGACAGAGAGAAAAAGGAGAGATGGAGAGACAGAGAGGGAAAGGAGAGATGGAGAGACAGGGAGGGAAAAGACACTACATGTCAAAAAAGAACTGTGTTCTGTCCATTGCCACTACACAGATCCCTGGTTTGCAGCTGATCGTGCAGTATATACATATGGGATGTCTCACGTAGACTCAACAACAACACACCATTGTCTATTGCATTTACACTGATCATATTGTTGTTATAAACAACATGTAACTGCAGGTCTCGGATTTCTGTGATGAAATGTGTATGCCATGGATTCAGTCAGTCAGACAAGTGTCAAACACACACACACACGTTCATTGTTATATGTGCAACTGCAGGGCTTTAGGTTCATATGATGAAATATATCTGCAAGGCTTGATGGCAGACACATCCACTCTCCATGAGAAATTAGTTTAACGCAGGGAGCAGATTAATACAGCTGGATCAATAAAATAAAGTGTTTATGTCAGATCTCATACACACACATCAGCCCACAGAAGACCATTACTGTATAATCTGTGTAGTGTTGATGCTGGCTCCATGTAGGTGTGTGCGTGAGTGTGTGTTGTTTCCTTGCCAGTGTAAAGGTCTCACACTGTGTTCTATCTCACCATCAGAGCTGGAGCATGAGCTGCATAAGAAGCCAAAGAGGACCTGCATCGTCAAGATGACCAGCACCAGAAACCTGTGGAAGAACATCGTCGTGCTCTGTGTCAACTCGTAAGTCTGTCTGTGTGTGTGCGTATCTGTGCGTAATTGTATCGAAGGCAGTGAGGCATAAGGCATATGAGTTAGGTTTCCCATTGAGAAACGGTACATTGTGGCTATGACAAGGCTGTGTGCCGGTATAGTTTGTGGCTATGACAAGGCTGTGTGCCGGTATAGTTTGTGGCTATGACAAGGCTGTGTGCCGGTATAGTTTGTGGCTATGACAAGGCTGTGTGCCGGTATAGTTTGTGGCTATGACAAGGCTGTGTGCCGGTATAGTTTGTGGCTATGACAAGGCTGTGTGCCGGTATAGTTTGTGGCTATGACAAGGCTGTGTGCCGGTATAGTTTGTGGCTATGACAAGGCTGTGTGCCGGTATAGTTTGTGGCTATGACAAGGCTGTGTGCCGGTATAGTTTGTGGCTATGACAAGGCTGTGTGCCGGTATAGTTTGTGGCTATGACAAGGCTGTGTGCCGGTATAGTTTGTGGCTATGACAAGGCTGTGTGCCGGTATAGTTTGTGGCTATGACAAGGCTGTGTGCCGGTATAGTTTGTGGCTATGACAAGGCTGTGTGCCGGTATAGTTTGTGGCTATGACAAGGCTGTGTGCCGGTATAGTTTGTGGCTATGACAAGGCTGTGTATGTGTGTGTGTGTGTGTGTGTGGGTAACTGGTGGGGTCTGCTTTCCCGCTTGGGAAACCATACACTGGTTAAATCAACGTTGTTCCAACCAACGTGAAATAGATATTGAATTGACTTCTTTGCCCAGTGGGCAATGTCTTAACCATTAGACCAGGAGAGAATACCCTTCCGCCAGAGAGTCCAACTCACCTACGCTACATGTCTCTCTCTCCTCAGGTTGACTGGGTACGGTATCCACCACTGTTTTGCCCGCAGTATGATGGACCCAGAGGCTCCTGTGTCGGCCATGTTTCACGCTGACTACTACACTATGGCTGGCATCGCCGTAGCGACGTGCCTGGCGCTGTGCCCGGCCGTGGCATTCATGGGTCGTCGGGGCGGACTGCTCACCTTCATGATCATCACCGCCCTGGCATCACTGCTGCAGCTGGGTCTGCTCAACTGTGAGTTGGAGACACACACACACACGTGTTATGCATACACACACAAATGAAACACAGATACATATACATCTCTATTAAATCAACATTTAGGTCAACCTTCAGGTTATGAAAGCCCATGTTTTGTCAGATCTTTTAACAAGTGACCAATGCAGGCATCCCCCTCATAATTCTTCATTCTCAAATAGCTCATTACATGGGAAAACACAAAGAAATATCATCCCATTATAATTTGAGTCTGTCATAGACAAATGTCATACTCAGATAATGGACTTACAGTGATCAGAGAAGTCACTACTGGGAGAATGTCACTTTCTGCATCATTGCCTCTGTTCTTCAGTCATTATATCAGATCAACAGTATCTGTCAGACAAATAATTAGATCTTCTAATGGCTATGCTCATTCTAATTTTCTCTATTTTTCTTCCCCCCACCCTGGCCTTTGTTTGAATATAGTGATTGGCAAGTACAGCCTTCGCCATGACACAGGTACAGTTTGATTTTATAAAATGATACTCAGACCGATTGGAAGAATGCACTCATTGGTTCCAGGTATAACCCTTTAGGTTCCAGGTTAAACCCTTTAGGTTCCAAGTTAAACCCTTTAGGTTCCAGGCTAAAACCCTTTAGGTTCCAGGTTAAACACTTTAGGTTCCAGGTTAAACACTTTAGGTTCCAGGTATAACCCTTTAGGTTCCAGGTTAAACCCTTTAGGTTCCAGGTTAAACACTTTAGGTTCCAGGTATAACCCTTTAGGTTCCAGGTTAAACCCTTTAGGTTCCAGGTTAAACACTTTAGGTTCCAGGTTAAACACTTTAGGTTCCAGGTATAACCCTTTAGGTTCCAGGTTAAACCCTTTAGGTTCCAGGTTAAACCCTTTAGGATCCAGGTTAAACACTTTAGGTTCCAGGTATAACCCTTTAGGTTCCAGGTATAACCCTTTAGGTTCCAGGTTAAACCCTTTAGGTTCCAGGTTAAACACTTTAGGTTCCAGGTATAACCCTTTAGGTTCCAGGTATAACCCTTTAGGTTCCAGGTTAAACCCTTTAGGTTCCAGGTTAAACACTTTAGGTTCCAGGTATAACCCTTTAGGTTCCAGGTTAAACCCTTTTAACCTGGGGCGGCAGGTAGCCTAGTGGTTAGAGCGTTGGGCTAGTAACTGAAAGGTTGCTAGATTGAATCCCCGAGATGACAAGGTAAAAATCTGTCGTTCTGCCCCTGAACAAGGCTGTAAACCCACTGTTCCTAGGCCGTCATTGTAAATAATTAGTTCTTAACTAACTTGCCTAGTTAAATAAAGGTCAAAAAAGGGGCTTCTACCTGGAACCAAAAAGGGTTCACCCATTGGGAGAGCCAAATAACTGTTTTTGGAACCATTTTTCTAAGAGCATATGCCAGTCAGGTGCTCTACAGGCCAGCCTCAGGCTCAATCTGTTGATTTTGTGTTGTAGAATATACAAAACAGTCATGAAATAAAATGAATGGCTAGTCAATACACCACTGTGTTCGGTTTTTATTAAGTGAAATTCTTATACCTATGATGTATGTGTCTCACCTCCTCTCGTGTGCCTCCTCCTCTTGTGTGGTTAGTTCTGAGGGACACGCTAAACAGGAAGTTCTCTGTGGCATTCTCCATCATTGGAATGTTCTCCTCTCATGCCGTCAGCACCCTCAGCATCTTCTTCTGCGCTGAGATCACTCCCACCGTCATCAGGTAACACACACACCTATGTATGGTCTGACCGCACCCACACACACCTATGTATGGTCTGACCGCACCCACACACACCTATGTATGGTCTGACCGCACCCACACACACCTATGTATGGTCTGACCGCACCCACACACACCTATGTATGGTCTGACCGCACCCACACACACCTATGTATGGTCTGACCGCACCCACACACACCTATGTATGGTCTGACCGCACCCACACACACCTATGTATGGTCTGACCGCACCCACACACACCTATGTATGGTCTGACCGCACCCACACACACCTATGTATGGTCTGACCGCACCCACACACACCTACAGTTATTTGATTCCTATAACTACACACTACAGGTGGTTGGTGGCACCTTAATTGGGGAGTACGGACTTGTGGTAATGGCTGGAGCGGAACATGTGGAAAGGTATCAACAACATAACATCAAACACATGGACACCGTTCCATTCGCTCCTTCCAGCCATTATGAGCCGTCCTCCCCTCAGCAGCCTCCACTGCTACTCACCATGTTTTAGGTTTGTGTTAGTGGCCTACTAGCGCCATCTTGTGGTGTAGTCTGTATGTGTCATATAAATGCAATTTGACAGAGACTGCTGTTCTAGAATGTAGATCAGGGAAGGGCAACTGGCGGCCCATGGATCAATTTCACAACAACAAATATATGGATTTTGTTTTGGGGAAGGACGACGACGGCTCCGTCGGGGTCTCAACTTACTGTTGAGAGTTAGAATAATAAAATACACAAGGTGCAATTTTGAAAATTGGTTGTGCATCAGCAGTTACTCAATTAGCTCGTCAGCAATTTTTTTTTAGATTGGTAATTTAGTCTAGCGGCCCGCTATCTAAACTTGTTGTAAGCATAGTGTAATGACTTACCCGGGTGGGCCCATTGCTCATCAGTTATCATATTCAAAACTGCAAACGTTTACCTCCCCTCTATAGCAAACTGTAGAATTAGAGGAAATGAAGTGTAAAACTGACTCTCCCTCTGTCTTCCATCCTCCCCCAGGGGTGGTGGTCTGGGCCTGGTCCTGGCCAGTGCTGGCTTCGGCATGCTGACGGCCCCCATCATGGAGCTTCACAACCAGAAGGGCTACTTCCTGCATCACATGATCTTCGCTGCCTGCACCCTGCTGTGCATCATCTGTCTGCTACTGCTGCCCGAGCCGCGCAACCAGCCCCTGCCAGAGAGCCTCGCGGATGGGGAGAGCTACACTCGCCAGCCCCTCCTCACCCACCGGCCTGGAGAGCAGCACCTCCTTCTCACCAAGCCTGGGAATAGGGATTTATACTCCCGGGTCCACGACACGCCGCGGCATCTTACGGCCACCGGGGGCGCCACAACAGCAGCGGCTACTGCTCTTGCAGCAGTGCCGACATCGTATGCTACCGGAGGGGAGGCGATCAGTAATATTATGGTGTCAAATGGGGTGGGAGGGTCGTCGTAGCAGCAGACACACACTCCTCTCTGACACACACAGACAGAGGATAGGACAAGACTGTGCTGCGGGGATGGCAGGGACTGTCCCATTCCTGGTCACTGTCATGACTGGCCTGGTCTGATGTGATCATTCAGTCAGGAGAACATGGAATAATTCCACTTGTCAGATTCTTCCATGAGGAATTCTTTAATTTTAAAACATTCCCATTCTGGTGGGTTTAATGGACAAATGAACCCTCTCATTAGACTCATGATACGATCTCTCCACGTTGTGTTAGTGCGAAAGGGGGAAATCGAGCTTCCCCAATCATGGACATCCAAGATTTGGACAAAATAAAAAAATCATTACTATTCAGATGCCCCAGGAGGGCATCAATGGTTGGATTTAAATGGGTGGTAATGTATTATGGTGATGTAGTGATTCTCTTCGTCCTAAATGTCACCATATTCCCTATATAGTGTACTGCTTTTGACCAGGGCCTGCATAGTGAACTACTCATGACCCGAGGCCTATCTATAGGGAATAGGGTATTATTTTGAAAACTCAATATGATTTAGTAAGACTTTGAGGGCCTGCAATAGAACAGGATCTTGGAACAAAATATGGAAAAGTATGTGTTTGCAATTAACTGAAACTCGTTACAATGACTTACATGTATTAGTGCCCATAGGGTAGTTGTTGCCAAGGGTTGGCAGTGTGTAGAATGAGTACCATGGTTTCTGCATGGGTCCATGCTGAGGAGGGATGCCATGGTGTTTGTAAGTTATCAGCAGAATAGTGTACTCAAACCGCATAGAGACAAATGTAGAGAGCAGCAGAGCAGACACTGTATACTATATTTCATTTGAAACATCATGACTTTCAACAGTGATGTGTGCTCTATGCAATTCATTTCCCTGTTTAATCAAATGTAATAAAATATTTGTCAGCCAACTTGTTTTATGTGAAACTGCTGTGCTCTAAATTGAATAAAAGGGTAGGCCTACTTAATGGGTTTATTTATGAATTTGCGCCTCTCACCCCCCTGTCAAAAGTCCAAGTTGGCACTTTATCCTTAGTAGCAGTGGAATCAATATGATGACTTTAGAAAACGGAGTATTGCTTCCCCCATTTAATGTTGGTGAATGATGGTTGTCAACACAATGCTATGTGAGTGACAGCCGGAAACCTAAAAACTGGGATGGAAAAGGATTCAAACTTTTTATGGTGTTTTTATTTCCGTATTCTATGGTGTTGAGTGAACACTACTAGTTAGTTACTAGTATGTGCAGAATATGTCCCAAATAGCACCCTATTTGCTACATGGTGTACTACTTGGTCAAAAGTAGTGCACTACATAGGGAATAGGGTACAATTTGAGATTGAGCCTGTCACCACTATGAAACATATGTTTCTGAATGGCTTTATCATGATGGTTCTTTTGTTTAAAAAAACCAAAAACATTTTACAACTGGACAGGCGACTTTGAAAGAATCATTCAGTAATTCAGTATTTATTTTTGTCATGTTGCCAAGGGCATTCTTGTTGCTTGAAATACCTCTGTAATTTAGCTAATTCTGACCTTTCCTGTCCCTGTTCTCAACACTGTGGTAAATAATGTTAGTAGTATATTGCTGTTTTTAGGACTTGTTTCAACCTGTCTCTTTAGCACGGTTAAATAATGGCTGACCATGCCACGAAGCACAATGTCTATCAGGGTTTTGAAATGGTTAGTGTCTAGTTTATTAGCTTAGTACAATAGTGTGATCTAGTTAGAACAGCTGTGACTTAGAGTATGTTTGTATACAAACTACTCTAACATACAAATGATTAATTCACACCTTACATTAACGGCCTCAGGTGATTTTATTTGTCCCCCTAAGTTTTCTGAAAAGACTGTAGAAACACCAGCAAATCAGCTCCAACTGATTTTAATTTTAGAAGTCTGTTACAAAGTATTCCCACGCATAAGAGATATGTGACCGTATACAAATGTAAACAAGATTTGAAATGATTTGTTTTCATCAAATATCTATTTGGGCTTCCTTCAGCCAATTTGCAGTCTACAAATCATTTTTAAGTATGATCCGGCCCCCTGACCATCCACTCAACAAAAAAGAATCAGCTGCTGCTGAATCTAGTTAATGATCCCTGATGTATGCACTATCATATTTCAAGTACTAGGCACATCAATTAGTTTCATAGGACAATTTGTCACACAATGTGCATAGATGACCTTAAAAAGGACAAGTATACTCTATACATTTCTACCATATTTGATGCAAATGGCACATATTTTGACGATGGACACCTTGTATTGTTTATTTGGTAGTTTGTAAATGTTTATCAATGAAATTTTGTGGTAAAATAAATGAAATTCCATGAGTGATTGTCAACCACTAATATTTTCTAAATGTTTTTTGTTATATGATGCACTTGTACATATTAAAACCATAAATGTTGTTTTGATAATAAACCACTTAATGTATTGTTTGTCAATAAATGAACACTATCGAGGTGATACATGTGATGTCTGTAAGACTCAGTTTGTGGGTGGGCAGTGGGCACAGGAAATGTGTGCATCTGCAGCCTCTAAACAGAGACAGTCTCTGGTTAGATCTCAAGCAAAAGTGCTAAAACAGCTAGTGACAAACAGTCTAGACAGGTAGGTAATGTTGTTCTCTCCATTGTATTATTTCGGGATAAAGTCAATATAAATGGGGGAAAAGAGAAAAATGTATCAGTGTGAACTTCCATCTCCTTCTTTATCCTATTCTCCACCAGCAGAGACGGGTTGGAGTCGGTCCTGCGCAGATTGTAGCTCACAAACACCTGTTTCTTAGTCCTCTTAGCTGGAAAACAAAGGATAAGGAGGACAGCTGGGTTAGTGACGAGGACAGCTGGGTTAGTGACGAGGACAGCTGGGTTAGTGATGTTTCAAATCGTGTAAACTGACACCAACAAAAGAGAATCATACTGGTTAGTGGTTTAAGTTTCTAGCTTTCTGTAAATGTTGTGATTCTGAATAACATATAGCAACTAGAGTGAAGAAAAAAATAAACGCAACATGTAAAGTGTTGGTCCCATGTTTCATGAGCTGAAATAAAAGATCCACAAATGTTCAATACACATAAAAGCTTATCTCAAATTTTGTGTACAAATTTGTTTACATCCCTGTTAGTGAGCATTTTTCCTTTGCCAAGATATGCCACAACTGTCAGGTGGATGGATTTAATCAAGAAGCTGATTAAACAGCATGATCATTACACAGGTGCACCTTCTACTGGGGAGAATAAAAAGCTACTCTAAAATGTGCAGTTTTGTCACACAACACAATGCCACAGATGTCTCAAGTTGAGGGAGTGTGCAATTGGTATGCTGACTGCATGAATGTCCACCAGAGTCTTGCCAGAGAATTGAATGTTAATTTCTCTACCATTATTTCTCTACCAACATTGTTTTAGAAAATTTGGCAGTACGTCCAACCAGCGTCACAACCACAGACCACACGTAACCACGCCATCCCAGGACCTCCACACCCAGCTTCTTCACCTGCAAAATCGTCTGAGACTAGCCACCTGGACAGCTGATGAAACTGAGGGGTATTTATTTCTGTATTAAAGCCCTTTTGTGGGGAAAAACGAATTCTGGTGGCTGGGCCTGGCTCCCCTGTGGGTGGGCCTATGCTCTCCCATCCATAGATTAGGGCCTCATTTATTTATTTCAATTGACTGACTTCCTTATATGAACTGTAACTCAGTAAAATTGTTGCATGTTGAGTTTATTTTTTATTCAGTATAAATCTATGTATAATTGATTGTTAGACACATTTCACTGTAAGCACAATGTTGTGGCATCTTGGATAAGTTTGTTTGTGTGTGTGTAAATATGTGGCCTGTCTTATGCTGCGTTCAAAACAACTGGGAACTTGGACATCTCTGATTCCAACAAAGGGAGTTCAAGACAACTGCGAATTCAGAAAAAAACGAGGTCCGACCATAGCCTCGAGAAGTAGAGATGCTGCAGCACCACCTGGAAAATTTGAATAAAAACAGTTAGTACAAAAATATGTTTTTTTAGTCCTGTATTTGCGTTCCGATATAGCTCCGTCTTTTAAGAGCGCCGACTTTCTGACCTGATTTAAAAAAAATCCAAATTCCCAGTTGTCTTGAAAGCACCATTATGATAGCATGAAGCTGGACAATTACACCAAAGTCTGTGGAGGATACAGCCAATCTTCTGAGAGATAGGATATTGACAGGAAGATGAAGGGGAGCTTACTCAATCTCTGCGCCAGTGAATTCTAGGTGGTTTCAGATGGGTCCCCCAGGACTAAGGTAGACAGCGGCATCGAATCCTGAATACACACACACCTGATATAATATCTTCAACGTAGCTAGCTGGAAACATTACACAGTGAAGCTAGCTAGCTTCCAATCTCTGTTAGCTAGTCTGCTCTGTAACAGTGTATTTGTTGTACAGTAGGCTACTCACAAATTTACTTTCCATTGAAACAGCCATGTTGGACAAGACGGGGTTCGAGCCGACCCAAAGGAAGAAAAAAAACATTGAGTTTCATGACGTGAAAGTGAACCGTTTGCGCCAGAATCTTCTCTGAGAAATCGTGCACTGTAATGGCATCGCCTACTGCTCCATTTTCTGATATGTTCATTTTGAATAGCTGTTTGTCGGAAGACAAGTAGCTACGACTAAACAAGACGATTCATTTGAATTTGTTCAACCAACTCATGTGCGCCCGTAAACCAGAAGTCACTTCCTGGTTTCTGGAACGCGTAAGCAATCGATAGAAGCGCTTGCACGTGATTCTGAACACCATGAGAAACATGATTGGCTATCTGTGTATTGTTCCCGCCTTTGCTTGAATGTCATTCGGTCCTCAAAGTGTCAACATCTTTTCGAAACCGGAAATCTTTGCAAGCTGGGAACTTCGGCATGAAAAATGCTAAGGTGGTTAAAAGTTGACGAGTATCTTTAGTTTTAATTTAGGTTGTTAAAGCGTTAATATTTCCTCAAAATGTCCAAAATACAGCTGTTGAATCTGTTTATCACCGAACGGTTAACAACGGCAGCTGTTGAGCTATTTGGAGAAAATAAAACCGAGTACCATGACCGATTAAAAGCAGCGGCAGTTGATATATTCAGGATAGTGGAAAAGACGATAATAGAGTACTTGGAAGAGATATCCAGCTCAAAGCAGGAGAATGGTCGTTTACGGAGGATTCTTCTGGATTTGGGAGCAGGTTTGTGACTAGTAAACAGCATACGATTAAAACAATACCGATGACTGCTAATGCACATATTAATCCACAGTTGCATTCGTCGCAGTAGGAGAAGGGCGGTAGACTGCCAGTCTTAAGGCGATGATGTCACTCTTTGCCACTCCAGAATGCCTGAGTCAGAACCTGTTTTTTTTGTTGTTGCTAACATTCCAATCCTTGTATTCTGTGTCATTGCCAAACATTTTTCGCATGACAAGGAGTGGAATGTTAGCTCAAACAAACTGTATTTCCCCAGGTTAAGAAGCGGGGCATAGGCCTAAATAATTGTGAAGGTAGCCAACTTGAATTGATGTGAATTGTGTTTGAGTTATTTATCGAATGTGTAGAACCTTATTTCCCATCCTTCTCCCCAGACCCCCAGCAGCTAACTCGGGAGATTCCCCCTAAGCAGCAACAACAACCACACTGTGAGCAGGAGTGGAGCCCCAGTCGGGTGCAGGAGGACACAGAGCACACATTGATTACAGAGCAACAGGCGGAACTCAAGGCCAGTCAGGATACCACAGAGGTCACACAGTTTATATTTCCTCCTCCCTATATGGAAAGTGACTGTGATCAGGACAGTGAAAAGGACCCTCTACCCACCAACACCACTGTCGGAATCAAAACAGAACCCGATGATGGCGAGGACTATGGAGTATCAGAACCAATCATTGACTCTCAGCCCCTCTCTGAACTAGGTCTACATCCAGACTCTAAAGTCTGCACTGAGGCCAAGATAACCAGTGAGCTGAAAGCACCGTTGAGGGCTCACACAGAGAAGCGGTTACACATGTGTACTGTGTGCAGGAAAAGCTTCACCAGGGCAGGCCAGTTAAAAATACATCAGAGAATTATTCACATCGGTGAGAAACCATACAGCTGTACTGAATGTGGCAAATCATTCAACCACAAGGAAATCCTGGACAGGCATATAAACACTCACACTGGAGTGACACCATACAAATGCCCTGTGTGCAGTCAATGCTTCATTAGCAGAAGCCATTTAGGAAATCACCGGAAAATTCATCAGAAAGATGAAAAACCATATAAGTGCAAAGAATGCTCCAGGTCCTTCAAAGGCAAGGGAGCTCTGGTCAGGCATATGAAGACTCACAATGGAGAGAAACCTTATCAATGTTTTGAGTGTGACAAAGGCTTCACACGTCAGGGACACCTGACAGAGCATATGAGATCCCACACAGGAGGGGAGAGCCTATTTAAATGTCCTGTGTGTGAGAAATCCTGTATATCAGCCGTGGTTCTAAAACGCCATCAGCTAATTCACACTGGAGTGAAACCATGCAGCTGCCAGGAGTGCGGAAAAAGCTACAGTCTGAAGGCAACACTAAAAGAGCATATGAGGAGTCACACAGGGCAACGACTTCAGTGTCCTATGTGCGAAAAATGTTTCACATTTAAAGCAGGTCTAAGACAACACCTAAAAACTCACAATAGAGAGACACCATACGTGTGCAGTGATTGCAGTCAAAGTTTCAGCCGTAAATCGGACTTGATAGGACATATGCGCACTCATACAGGAGAGAGATTATTCCGGTGCCTTCTATGTGAGAAATGCTTTATATCAGACTGTGATTTAAAACGCCACCAGCGGATCCACACTGGTGAGAAACCATACAGCTGTAAGGAATGCGACAAAAGCTTCACTCTTAAGGGAGGCCTGAAAACGCACATGAAGATACACACAACACGGAAACCCTACTGCTGCCATGAATGTGGCAAATGCTTCCTCCACAATACGAGACTGACAGACCACATGAGGAGCCACACAGGTGAGCAGCCGTACAGGTGTGATGTCTGCGGGAAATGCTTTGTCTATTCGAGCGATTTGAAAAAGCATGAGAGAATTCACACAGGTGAGGAACCATACAGGTGTGTTGAATGTAACAAATGCTTCAACTACGAGGGCAATTTGCTAAGCCATATGAGGGTACACACAGGGGAGACAGGAGAGGAAGGAGAGGAGCCTCCAGCGTATCTCTGCAGCGATTGCGGCAAAAGCTTCCATCAGATGCGAAACCTTAAGCAGCATATGAAGAGTCACAAACAGAAGGCAATGCTGCAGTGCACTATGTGTGAAAAAGCTTTTCCAAAGGAAAGCCAACTCAAACTCCACGAGAGAATTCACACTGGAGAGAAACCGTACCTGTGTAACACTTGTGGGAAAAGCTTTAGCAGGAAGGAACACCTGAATGGTCACATGAGGACTCATTCAGGGGAGAAACCATACATGTGTCCTTCGTGTGGTAAATGCTTTTTATCAACAAGCGATCTTAAACGCCATCAGAGAATTCACACTGGCGAGAAACCATTTCGCTGTAACTATTGCGATAAATGCTTCAATCAGATGAGTTCCCTGAAATCACACATGAATAACATTCACAAGAGGGAGAGCACGTAGTTCTCGGTCAGGTGTAAAATGTGTCCATCAAAAGATGGATAGGCTCATTGCAACTGACACTGTTGTGCCTGTCAGAGAACACACTGTACATATGAAGAGTTCACTTGTTTTATAAAGACTTTACCAGCGGTTAAAGTATAATTAATTTCTTCCCACTACCGGACCTACATGTGCGTGTGCCTATAGACCCAATAAATGTATCGGCCTAATCATAGAATTACATATAGAATTCCTATTAATTAAAAAGGATGTCTGTGGACCTAGTGAAGATTTTTCACAACTTTTAAAATGTATTAACTAGTATTGTGGTATAAACACAACCAGTCATGATGTTTTCATATGATTGTCAATCACTTCAAAGGGCTCCAAGCTCATCTACTCAACATATTTCCAGCCTCCAAACCAGTGGTTGGTTGACTTGGGCAGGACCTCACCGGCACTGAGTACTGGTACTTCAAATGTTCTACTGCTTGAGCTCCCGTTCCTCTTATAGAATATTAGCTCAAAAGTACCAGAACCTATTTCAGTCCAAGTCGAGCACTGTTCCAAACAGTGGTGACTGGAAAGAGTAATCTGTTACACAAAACACCAAAAAGTCTAATGACATTTGGTGATTGTCATTAGGCCAGAATTGATGCGTCCACTGCTGTCGGCACGTGTCTGTCGGCCACTCATCTCTACCTTGGCAAAATGTCAGTGTTCTCATCTGACCACATCGCATATTGGAGCATAGGCTATACCACCAGTTTAAGTCCATTTGCTAATTTTCTTGACATTTTGTTTTAATCATTGTGATAGGTTCATGTTTAACTGGTACGGCGTACCCAAACTATTTATTTTGCTGGGACGCCATACCGCACCACCTTACTTTCACACCTGCTGTTTACTAAATATGTCTGATTAAAATTGTAATTGAATGACTCATTTCCCAACTTTTCTTTTGCTTTGTTTTACATGGCATAACAGTTAGTGCAAATGCAACATTTACATAACATGCCATATGTCACACAACAGTACAAAACTATACACATGATGCAAAAAGTTCAACAAAAATGTATTACACAACATTTGCAATAGTCATGTGGGTATTTATTTTGGCTCATATACCAGTAATTCAGTGATAAGTCAGTTAATTAATGGACCAGACTCCGATTGATTATTACTGTTGCTTGCTATAGTGCTCCTTCAATGTTGTCCACTCTTCAACACAGACCCAGGCCTGAAAGCTTCTCATTTCCTGTGGGTGCAGTACTTGTGTAACTGAATTGGCACCCTAATCCCTACATACTGAGAGTCCTGGTCAAAAGTAGTGCAAAATGTTAGGCTGCGTCCCAAATGGCACCCTATTCCTATGTCCATCACTGGATCAGGAAGTCTTCAACCAGCTTGTTGAAGTTGGCAGCAAACCTCAGGTGCAGGTTGTGTTTTCCTTCCGGGAACAGATGCAACCTGGACACCGAAGAAGATGTTACAGTGGAGGTTGTACGTATCATTAGTGGTTGTAGCTAAACATTGACATAGAAATGATGTACAGTCAGCATGTATTTTCATACAATGCCTCTATAAGAGAGGAAAAGAGAAGGAATGTAATGTGGGAATCAGCTCACCTTGAACCCTTGATGTGTTTGAGGAGATACTGAGGGTGGAAGCTGGGCACCATGGGATCCTTCTCTCCGTGGATGATGAGAGAGGGACAGCTGATCTGAGGCAGCAGCTCCATACAGATGCTTCCTGAACAATATAGGACCGACAGAACACAAGTCTAAGGATCTATACAGATACTCCCTAACACAGGAACTGACAAGTGGAACTGGAAAATTGGAATCTGCTGCAAAGATGTTGCTGCCCTTACCTTCTGGTCTCTGGGCGAACTGTCCAATCCCGTCCACCCATCCTTCCCAGGTCTTAATGAAGAGCTCTGCCCCATACACTTCCTCCATGGGCCTCCTCATCCTCTCACTCCACTGAGACACATCACGGATCGCTGAAGACACATGGACACACACAGGCTGTATTACACAAACCCAGACACATGCAGAGCTGCCTCATCCAGTCTCTCCAAAGCATGCTCGCACACACCAATAAGAGGACCTCACCATTGTAGATCTTTACATCTTGTGGTGAGACATATGCGTTGGAGCCCCACACCACCATCTTATTGACCAGGGAGGGGTTCCTAGCTGCTGCGATCAGAGCAGTAATGCCTCCGTCACTCCAGCCCAGCAGAGAGAACTTTGGAAATCTCAACGCCTACCATGGGAAAGACACACATTCACAGATAAGCAATGATGGAAAAGACACACACACACACGTTCACAGATAAGCAATGATGGAAAAGACACACACACGTTCACAGATAAGCAATGAAGGAAAAGACACACACACGTTCACAGATAAGCAATGAAGGAAAAGACAAACACACGTTCACAGATAAGCAATGAAGGAAAAGACACACACACGTTCACAGATAAGCAATGAAGGAAAAGACACACACGTTCACAGATAAGCAATGAGGGAAAAGAATACAGACATTCACAGATAAGCAATGAGGGAAAAGAATACAGACATTCACAGATAAGCAATGAGGGAAAAGGCATACACACGTTCACAGATTAGCAATGAAGGAAAAGACAGACGTTCACAGATAAGCAATGAGGGAAAAGAATACAGACATTCACAGATTAGCAATGAAGGAAAAGACAGACGTTCACAGATAAGCAATGAGGGAAAAGGCATACACACGTTCACAGATAAGCAATGAGGGAAAAGAATACAGACATTCACAGATAAGCAATGAGGGAAAAGAATACAGACATTCACAGATAAGCAATGAGGGAAAAGAATACAGACATTCACAGATAAGCAATGAGGGAAAAGGCATACACACGTTCACAGATTAGCAATGAAGGAAAAGACAGACGTTCACAGATAAGCAATGAGGGAAAAGAATACAGACATTCACAGATAAGCAATGAGGGAAAAGGCATACACACGTTCACAGATTAGCAATGAAGGAAAAGACAGACGTTCACAGATAAGCAATGAGGGAAAAGAATACAGACATTCACAGATAAGCAATGAGGGAAAAGGCATACACACGTTCACAGATTAGCAATGAAGGAAAAGACAGACGTTCACAGATAAGCAATGAGGGAAAAGGCATACACACGTTCACAGATTAGCAATGAAGGAAAAGACAGACGTTCACAGATAAGCAATGAGGGAAAAAGCATACAGTCGTGACCAAAAGTTGAGTGACACAAATATTAATTTTCACAAAGTTTGCTACTTCAGTGTCTTTAGATATTTTTTGTCAGATGTTACTATGGAATACTGAAGTATAATTACAAGCATTTCATAAGTGTCATAGGCTTTTATTGACAATTACATGAAGTTGATGCAAAGAGTCAATATTTGCAATGTTGACCCTTCTTTTTCAAGACCTCTGCAAACCGCCCTGGCATACTGTCAATTAACTTCTGGGCCACATCCTGACTGATTGCAGCCCATTCTTGCATAATCAATGCTTGGAGTTTGTCAGAATTTGTGGGGTTTTGTTTGTCCACCCACCTCTTGAGGATTGACCACAAGTTCTCAATGGGATTAAGGTCTGGAGAGTTTCATGGCCATGGACCCAAAATATCTATGTTTTGTTCCCCGAGCCACTTAGTTATCACTTTTGCCTTATGGCAAGGTGCTCCATCATGTTGAAAAAGGCATTGTTCGTCACCAAACTGTTCCTGGATGGTTGGGAGAAGTTGCTCTCGGAGGATGTGTTGGTACCATTCTTTATTCATGGCTGTGTTCTTAGGCAAAATTGTGAGTGAGCCCACTCCCTTGGTTGAGAAGCAACCCCACACATGAATGGTCTCAGGATGCTTTACTGTTGGCATGACACAGGACTGATGGTAGCTCTCACCTTGTCTTCTCCGGACAAGCTTTTTTTCGGGATGCCACAAACAATCGGAAAGGGGATTCATCAGAGAAAATTACTTTACCCCAGTCCTCAGCAGTCCAATCCCTGTACCTTTTGCAGAATATCAGTCTGTCCCTGATGTTTTTCCTGGAGAGAAGTGGCTTCTTTGCTGCCCTTCTTGACACCAGGCCATCCTCCAAAAGTCTTTGCCTCACTGTGCGTGCAGATGCACTCACACCTGCCTGTTGCCATTCCTGAACAAGCTCTGTACTGGTGGTGCCCCGATCCCGCAGCTGAATCAACTTTAGGAGATGGGCCTGGCGCTTGCTGGACTTTCTTGGGCACCCTGAAGCCTTCTTCACAACAATTGAACCGCTCTCCTTGAAGTTCTTGATAATCCGATAAATGGTTGATTTAGGTGCAATCTTACTGGCAGCAATATCCTTGCCTGTGAAGCACTTTTAGTGCAAAGCAATGATGACGGCACGTGTTTCCTTTCAGGTAATCATGGTTGACAGAGGAAGAACAATGATTCCAAGCACCACCCTCCTTTTGAAGCTTCCAGTCTGTTATTCGAACTCAATCAGCATGACAGAGTGATCTCCAGCCTTGTCAACACTCACACCTGTGTTAACGAGAGAATCACTGACATGATGTCAGCTGGTCCTTTTGTGGCAGGGCTGAAATGCAGTGGAAAAGTTTTTGGGGGGATTCAGTTAATTTGCATGGCAAAGAGGGACTTTGCAATTAATTGCAATTCATCTGATCAATCTTCATAACATTCTGGAGTATATGCAAATTGCCATCATACAAACTAAGGCAGCAGACTTTGAAAATGTATATTTGTGTCATTCTCAAAACATTTGGCCACGACTGTACACACGCTCACAGAAAAGCAATGAGGGAAAGGCATACACACATTCATAGATAAGCAATGAGGGAAAAGACATACATAAGTTCACAGATAAGCAGTAAGGGAAAAGACACACACGTTCACAGATAAATAAGGAAATATACTTGGCTGACTGTCCTCACATACAAAGAGCAAGAGAGAGGCAACTGTAGTTCATGTTCTCCAGACTAGTCCTGTTTCTCTGTGTTGCGGAGAAAGTCACTATAGTCTTGTGTGCTGACTTTACAGTTGCGGAATATGCAATATTAAGAGACACACTCTACATGCCCTGTACAGCAACATTTTAAAGCATCTTCCCAATGTGATTCCTGATTGGTTTGACTCTGACCTGCATCAGGTCCACAGCGTCCTTGGCGTCCCTCTCAAAGAAGTCCAGAGGGAAGTCTCTCTCCGGGGGGCGGGAGTTTCCGTACCCGCGAGGGTCCCAACCAATCACAGTGAAGCGGTCCTTACTCAAAGACTTCAGCTGCGGCCCAAAGTCAGTCTGAGCACTTCCTGTAACAGGAACACACACTGCTGGTAACCAACATTATAGAGGGTCTATGCCTGTTCTGATGAGGACCCAAAACAACTTACTATGTGTTCTTATGAAATTTTCTATACCGTAGGCCAGGTATTCCCAAACTGGGGCACGTGCAATGCCGTCGGGGGTACGCCAAATAAAAATGTGATTCACATTAAAAATATATTTTTAAACTGATTTATATTTAAAAAAATCCTTCACATTTTCAAACAGTCCATTTATATTTTCCAAAGGGGCTATACATTTGGGTGAGGTTTTATTCTCGACTGAGTAGCCTCGTTTCACTGCCAAAAATAAAATGAAACCATCTAGTGTTCAGCGAAATAACAACACAATGTCAAATACAGGTAGCCTAGTCAAATAATTAACATCCAATCACATTAACTGTTACTCTCTCGCGGGAAACCTTCACTTTTGCGCTGACATTTAGAAACAAAACATGACCATTTGAAAAACAAGCCACGGGATTTTTTTGAGCGAGAATAAAGACAACTTTCGAGTAGTAAGACATGTATAAAAGCAACAGATACCATTAATAAGAAGGGGCGAGAAGCGTCTTATATGGTGAGCTACCGAGTGGCTAGGACAGGCAAGCCCAATACTATTGTGGAGGACTTAATTCTTCCTGCTGCCGCAGATATGGCCGGGGGAAAGGCCCAAAAAACTATACAGACAATGCCTTCATCAAACAACACTGTTTCACGACGCATCAAAGCCATGACAGAGAGACACAGTGGAGTGGTAACGCGTGTGCAAACAGTTGCTCCCAACGCCACTTGTGTACACTGCAGCATCTACCGAGAGGCTCTTGCTGCCAAGGGAATGCCTGACAACTTGAACAATGTTTTGAACACTACAGTGAAAATGGTTAACTTTGTTAAAGCAAGGCCCCTGAACTCTAGTGTATTTTCGGCATTATAAAATGATATGGGCAGCGACCATGTAACGCTTTTACAACATACAGAAGTGCGCTGGTTATCAAGGTGCAAAGTATTGACACTTGAGACAGGCTTAAAGTTTTCTTTACTGACCATACAGTGGCAAGAAAAAGTATGTGAACACTTTGGAATTGCCAGGATTTCTGCATAAATTGGTCATAACATTTGATCTGATCTTCATCTAAGTCACAACAATAGAAAAACACAGTCTGCTGAAACTAATAACACACAAACAATTACACGTTTTCATGTCTTTGTTGAACACACCATTGTAAACATTCACAGTGCAGGGTGGGAAAAGTATGTGAACCCTTGGAGTTAATAACTGGTTGACCCTCCTTTGGCAGCAATAAACTCAACCAAATGTATTCTGTTGTTGCGGATCAGACCTGCACAACGGTCAGGAGGAATTTTGGACCATTCATCTTTACAAAACTGTTTCAGTTCAACAATATTCTTAGGATGTCTGGTGTGAACTGCTCTCGAGGTCATGCCACAGCATTTTAAATCAGGTTGAGGTCAGGACTGACTGGGCCACTCCAGAAGGCATATTTTCTTCTGTTGAAGCCATTCTTTTGTTGATTTACTTCTGTGTTTCGGGTCGTTGTCCTGTTACATCACCAAACTTCTGTTGAGCTTCAATTGGCGGACAGATAGACTTACATTCTTCTGCAAAATGTCTTGAAAAACTTGGGAATTCATTTTTCCGTCGATGATGGCTAGCTGTCCAGGCCCTGAGGCAGCAAAGCAGCCTCAAACCATGATGCTCCCTCCACAATACTTTACAGTTGGGATGAGGTTTTGATGTTGGTGTGTTGTGCCTTTTTTCTGCATTCCAAACAACTCAACTTTAGTTTAATCTGCAAAAAAATATTTTGCCAGAAGAGCTGTGGATAGCTGATGTTCTGAAAGAGCGGCAAAATCTGGACCCCTACAAATCACCTGGGCTAGACAATCTAGACCATCTCTTCCTAAAATTATCCGCCACAATTGTTGCAACCCCTATTACTAGCCTGTTCAACCTCTCTTTTGTATCGTCTGAGATCCCTAAAAATTGGAAAGCTGCCGCGGTCATCCCCCTCTTCAAAGGAGGTGACACTCTAGACCCAAACTGTTATCAGACCTATATCTATCCTACCCTGCCTTTCTAAAGCCAAGTTAACAATGTCACCAACCATTTCGAATCCCACCGTACCTTCTCCGCTATGCAATCTGGTTAATGAGCTGGTCATGGGTGCTCAAGGTCTTAAACGATATCATAACCTCCATCGATAAAAGACAATACTGTGCAGCCGTATTCATCGACCTGGCCAAGGCTTTCGACTCTGTCAATCACCGCATTCTTAAAGGCAACAGCCTTGGTTTCTCAAATGACTGCCTCGCCTGGTTCACCAACTACTTCTCAGACAGAGTTCAGTGTGTCAAATCGGAGGGCCTGTTGTCCAGACCTCTGGCAGTCTCTATGGGGGTGCCACAGGGTTCAATTCTCGGGTCGACTCTTTTCTCTGTATGCTTCAATGATGTCGCTCTTGCTGCAGGTGATTCTCTGATCCACCTCTACGCAGAGGACACCATTCTGTAAACTTCTGGCACATCTTTGGACACTGTTAACAAGCCTCCAGACGAGCTTCAATGCCATACAACATTCCTTCCGTGGCCTCCAACTGCTCTTAAATGCAAGCAAAACTAAATGCATGCTCTTCAACCGATCGCTGCTCGCGCCCGCTCGTCTAGCATCACTACTCTGGACGGTTCTGACTTAGAATATGTGGACAACTACAAATACCTAGGTGTCTGGTTAGACTGTAAACTCTCCTTCCAGACTCACATTAAGCATCTCCAATCCAAAATTAAATCTATAATCGGCTTCCTATTTCGCAACAAAGCCTCCTTCACTCATGCTGTCAATCATACCCTTGGAAAACTGACTATCCTACCGATCCTTGACTTCGGTGATGTAATTTACAAAATAGCCTCCATTACTCTACTCAGCAAATTGGATGTAGTCTATCACAGCGCCATCTGTTTTGTCACCAAAGCACCATATACTACCCACCACTGCAACCTGTATGCTCTCGTTGGCTGGTACTCGCTTCATATTCGTCGCCAAACCCACTGGTTCCAGGCCATCTATAAGTCTTTGCAAGGTAAAGCCCCGCCTTATCTCGGCTCACTGGTCACCATTGCAGCACCCACCCGTAGCACGCGCTCCAGCAGGTATATTTCACTGGTCACCCCTAAAGCCAACTCCTCCTTTGGCCGCCTTTCCTTCCAGTTCTCTGCTGCCAATGACTGGAACAAATTGCAAAAATCACTGAAGCTGGAGACTTATATCTCCCTCACAAACTTTAAGCATCAGCTGTCAGAGCAGTTTACTGATCACTGCACCTGTATATAGCCCATCTGTTAATAGCCCATCCAACTACCTCATCCCCATACTGTTATTTATTTGTTTGCTCCTTTGCACTCCAGTATCTCTACTTGCACATTCATCTTCTTCACTTCTATCACTCCAGTGTTTAATTGCTAAATTGTAATTATTTCACCACTATGTCCTATTTATTGCCTTACCTTCCTAATGTTACTACATTTGCACAGACTGTATATAGACTTTTTCTATTGTGTTATTGACTGTACGTTTGTTTATCCCATGTGTAACTCTGTTGTTTGTGTCGCACTGCTTTGCTCTATCTTGGCCAGGTCGCAGTTGTAAATGAGAACCTGTTCTTAACTGGCCAACCTGGTTAAATAAAGGTGAAATAAAATAAAATATATATTTTTAATTATCCAGGTGCTTTTTTATGAACTTCAGACGTGCAGCTATGTTTTTTTTGGACAGCAGTTGCTTCTTCTGTGGTGTCCTCCCATGAACACCTTTCTTGTTTAGTGTTTTACGTATCGTAGACTCGTCAACAGAGATGTTAGAATGTTCCAGAGATTTCTGTACATCTTTAGCTGACACTCTAGGATTCTTCTTAACCTCATTGAGGTTTGCAGGACGGCCACTCCAAAAGAGAGTAGCAACAGCGCTGAACTTTCTCCATTTATAGACAATTTGTCTTACTGTAGACTGATGAACATCAAGGCTTTTAGAGATACTTTTCTAACACTTTCCAGCTTTATGCAAGTCAACAATTCTTAATCTTAGTTCTTCTGAGATCTCTTTTGTTCGAGGCATGGTTCACATCAGACAATGCTTCTTGTGAATAGCAAACTCAAATTTTCTGAGGGTTTTTTATAGGGAGCTCTAACCAACATCTCCAATCTTGTCTCATTGATTGGACTCCAGGTTAGCTAACTCCAATTAGCTTTTGGAAAAGTCATTAGCCTAGGGGTTCACATACTTTTACCAACCTACGCTGTGAATGTTTAAATTATGTATTCAATATAGACAAGAAAAATACAATAATTTTTGTTTTATTAGTTTAAGCACACTGTGTTCATCTATTGTTGTGACTAAGATGAGGATCAGATTTTAAAAAATTGCCTAATTTATGCAGAAATCCAGGTAATTCCAAAGGGTTCACATACTTTTTCTTGCCACTGTAATTTTCACTTGTCTGATCGCTTGCATGATGACGAGCATCTCAAACGACTGGCCTATCTGGGTGAAGTTTTTTCTCGCCTGAATGATCTGAATCTAGGATTACAGGGACTCTCCGCAACTATATTCAATGTGCGGGACAAATTGAGGCTATGATTGAGAAGTTGGAGCTCTTTTCTGTCTGCATTAACAAGGACAACACACAGGTCTTTCCATCATTGTATGATTTTTGTGTGCAAATGAACTCAAGCTTACGGACAATGTCAAATGTGATATAGCGAAGCACCTGAGTGAGATGGGTGTGCAATTACGCATGTACTTTCCCGAAACGGACGAAACAAACAACTGGATTCGTTATCCCTTTCATGACCTGCCTCCAGTCCACTTACCGATATCTGAACAAGAGAGCCTCATCGAATTTGCAACAAGCGGTTCTGTGAAAATTGAATTTAATCAGAAGCCACTGCCAGATTTCTGGATAGGGCTGCGCTCAGAGTTTCTTGCCTTGGCAAATCGTGTTGTTAAGACACTGATGCCCTTTGCAACCACGTCCCTATGTGAGAGTAGATTCTCGGCCCTCACTAGCATGAAAACTAAATACAGGCACAGACTGTGTGGGAAATTACTTAAGACGGAGACTCTCTCCAATACAACTCAACATTGCAGAGTTATGTGCATCCTTTCAAGCACACCCTTCTCATTAACCTGTGATGAGTTATTCACCATTTTTGATGAACAAATAAAGTTTTATATGTAAGATGGCTAAATAAAGAGCATAATTATTGATTATTATTATTATGTTATTATTTGTGCCCGGGTCCTATAAGAGCTCTTTGTCACTTTCCATGAACCAGGTTGTGACAAAAACTCACACTCATTCTTATATTTAATAAATGTATCGTATAGTAGGTGTGTGGCAGGCTTACAATGATGGCAAAAAACAACATTTGAGAGTGCACTGACCCTGGTGCTAGAGGGGGTACGCAGCTGGAGGTTGAATGTTTGAAGGGGTACGGGACTATAAAATGTTTGGGAACCACTGCTGCTTGAAGTCCTCAGTCACCTCTCAACATCAAAGTCACAATTACTAATGTTGATGCTCTGATGGGCAGATGCCTTAATCAGTAGTGTGACGTATGATTTAGGCTACTCCATATTTGAAAGAGATCATCATCTACAACTTTAGACAGTCAATGGACAAGGCTTGGGGGAAGTGACAAAGGTTGGTAGTGTTGTGCACCAGACTAGTGTAGCCCGGGGACCATGTTACTAGTGTTGTTACCTACCCAGAGCTCCAGGCAGTAGTAAAACAGCATGGTCTCCTTTTCCAGTCTGCTGGTAGAACAGATCCACCCCATTCACACGCTCTCTGCCTGATACCACTGACGTACTGAGGGGAAAACAAACACAATTAGACAGATTATCTACTTGATGAATAAATTCTGACAATTCATGCATATTTTAACTGATAATCTATGACATACATCATGATCGGCTATGAAAAGCCAACTGACATTTTCTCCTGAGGGGCTGACCTGTTGCACCCTCTACAACCATGAACGTTTGAACATCTTAGCCATGTACTGTTATAATCTCCACCCGGCACAGCCAGAAGAGGCTTTGCCACCCCTCAGAGCCTGGTTACTCGCTAGGTTTCTTCCTATGGAGTTTTTCCTAGCCACCGTGCTTCTACATCTGCATTGTTTGCGGTTTGGGGTTTAAGGCTGGGTTTCTGTATAGCACTTTGACATCAGCTGACGTAAAAAGGGCTTTATAAATACATTTGATTGAAATTTGATTGGTCTCCAACCAAATGTATATTACATTTCATGCGCTGCAACTGGAGCCAGAGATTGGTAAATAGCGCCATCGTCTGTCAATATATTAAACTGCACTGATAGCCAGACAACATGCATGACAGCTGTATTGGAGGCATAAACTATTCTCAGTATTTTCATTGCTAACCACGAAGCATTGTTGTAATATCTGCAAATAATTCGCTAGCTAGCTACCGTAGAATACACATCGTATTTAAGGACACTTGAACTGCATGTATTACCAGTAGAGCTGGACTCCTTGCATAGCCTTTTTTGTAACAGCGTTGCGAAGTCCTCTTCCCCAGAATAACATCGCCATTTCGTTGACAAAACGTTTCTAAATTGGTTTCACCTCGCACAATTTCTCATTTGACTTTGTCACAGCGTAACTATATTGACAGGTAAACGTGTAAAGAAAAGTTTGTTTTGGTGAATGAATAGCTTGAACAACCTGCCGACAAATTCGACACAAGTGTGCGTTTTGGCGAAAGTACGGAGGCAAATCTTTCACTAGCTCATATTAGTCAAAGGGTCATGGCTAGATGGGATACAGCTCTTGTTAAATTAACGTCAAATTGAAATTATAACCATTTTTCCTTACTTTAACCAAATTATCCTAACCGGTTACGTTAATTATCACAACATGCTGTTTAAGTTCTAGCCTGCTACGAAAAGTTAAATCTGATGTTTTTTTTTTTAACCAAACCTCGATCTCTTCTAGCCATCACCTGAGCAAAAATGGTCTATTATAGTGACAAGATAGGCAAGTGACCGCTCTAATGGAAATTACGTGTCCTTATTTCTCTAAGTATACTATTTAATTATACAGTGGTACAGTTAAATGTCATAGTATCACTACAGCCCCCATTTGGCCAGTGGTTCCCAAACTTTTTATAGTCCCGTACCCCTTCAAACATTGGAGAGTCTGTCTTAAATAATTTTCCACACAGTCTGTGCCTGTATTTGGTTTTCATGCTAGTGAGGGCTGAGAATCCACTCTCACATAGGTACATGGTTGCAAAGGGCATCAGTGTCTTAACAGCCGATTTGCCAAGGCAAGAAACTGAGCGCAGCCCTATCCAGAAATCTGGCAGTGGCTTCTGATTAAATTCAATTTTCACAGAACCGCTTGTTGCAAATTCGATGAGGCTCTCTTGTTCAGATATCGGTAAGTGGACTGGAGGCAGGGCATGAAAGAGATAAGGAATCCAGTTGTTTGTGTCATCCGTTTTGGGAAAGTACCTGCGTAATTGCGCACCTATCTCACTCAGGTGCTTTGCTATATCACATTTGACATTATCTGTAAGCTTGAGTTCATTTGTACACAAAAAAATCATACAATGATGGAAAGACCTGTGTTGTCCTTGTTAATGCAGACAAAAAAGAGCTCCAACTTCTTGATCATAGCCTCAATTTGTCCCGCACATTGAATATAGTTGCGGAGAGTCCCTGTAATCCTAGATTCAGATCATTCAGGCGTAAAAAAACTTCACCCAGATAGGCCAGTCGTCTGAGAAACTGGTCATCATGCAAGCGGTCAGACAAGTGAAAATTATGGTCAGTAAAGAAAACTTTAAGCTACTCTTTCAATTTAAAAAAACGTGTCAATACTTTGCCCCTTGATAACCAGCGCACGTATGTTGTAAAAGCAGTACATGGTCGCTGCCCATATCATTGCATAATGCAGAAAATACACAAGAGTTCAGGGGCCTTGCTTTAACAAAGTTAACCATATTCACTGTAGTGTCCAAAACATCTTTCAAGCTGTCAGGCTTTCCCTTGGCAGCAAGAGCCTCTCGGTGGATGCTGCAGTGTACCCAAGTGGTGTCGGAAGCAACAGCTTGCATGTGCGTTACCACTCCACTATGTCTCCCTGTCATGGCACCATCAGTACAGATTCCAACACATCCTGACCACCAAAGTCATTTGATGTCACAAAGCTGTCCAGTACTTTAGAAATTTCCTTTCATGTTGTCCTGGTTTCCAGTGGTTTGCAGAAGAAGATGTCTTCCTTAATTGGCCCCCTATAAACATAATGGACATATACCAGGAGCTGTGCCAGGCCCGCCACGTCTATCGACTCATCCAACTGTAATGCATATAATTCACTGGCTTGTATGCGAAGCAGTAATTGTTTCAAAACATCTCCTGCCATGTCACTGATGCGTCGTGAAACAGTGTTGTTTGATGAAGGCATTGTCTGTATAGTTTTTTTGGCCTTTTCCCCCAGCATTGTCCCAGTCATATCCGCGGCAGCAGGAAGAATTAAATCCTCCAAAATAGTATGGGGCTTGCCTGTCCTAGCCACTCAGTAGCTAACCATATAAGATGCTTCTAGCCTCTTGTTATTAATGATATGTTGTTTTTATACATGTCTTACTACTCGAAAGTCGTCTTTATTCTCACTCAAAAAACTCCAGTGGCTTATTTTTCAAATTGTAACTTTCGTTTCTAAATGTCTGCGCAAGAGTGAAGGTTTCCCGCAAGAGAGTAACAGTTAACGTGATTGGATGTTAATTATTTGACTAGGCTACCTATATTTGACATTGTGTTGTTATTTCGCTGAACACTAGATGGTTTCATTTTATTTTTGGCAGTGAAACGAGGCTACTCAGGCGAGAAAAAAACCTCACCCGAATGTATCTCCCCGTTGGAAAATATAAATGTACTGTTTGAAAATGTGAAGAAAAAATAAATGAAATATATATATATATATTTTTTTAATGTGAATCACATTTTTATTGGTGTACTCCCGACGGCATTGGTGTACACCAGTTTGGGAATACCTGATCAAGGCTGAAGATAACATGCCCTGGGCATAGTGTGATGTGTGATTATACGAGCTGCTTTATGCGAGATGAGAGCAGAAGGCTTTTTTTTTTTTTTTTTTTTTTTTTTTACCTTTATTTAACTAGGCAAGTCAGTTAAGAACAAATTCTTATTTTCAATGACGGCCTAGGAACAGTGGGTTAACTGCCTGTTCAGGGGCAGAACGACAGATTTGTACCTTGTCAGCTCGGGGATTTGAACTTGCAACCTTCCGGTTACCAGTCCAACGCTCTAACCACTAGGCTACCCTGCCTGCCGCTTTCTGTGTTGAGTGTTCCCCATAACACCCCATTGGCAAGGTTTACCCGCGCTCTGATTCCAAATGTCATATTATGTCTACATACAGTGTTGTAACGATGTGCAAATAGTTCAATTACAAAAGGAAAAATAAATAAACATAAATATGGGTTGTATTTACAATGGTGTTTGTTCTTCACTGTTTGTCCTTTTCTTGTGGCAACAGGTCACAAATCTTGCTGCTGTGATGCACATTGTGGTATTTCACCCAGTAGATATGGGAGTCTATCAAAATTGAGTTTGTTTTCGAATTCTTTGTGGATCTTTGTAATCTGAGGGAAATATGTGTCTCTAATATGGTCATACATTTAGCAGGAGGTTACGAAGTGCAGCTCAGTTTCCACTTCATTTTGTGGGCAGTGTTCACGTAGCCTGCCTTCTCTTGAGAGCCATGTCTGCCTACGGCGGCCTTTCTCAATAGCACGGCTATGTTCACTGAGTCTGTACATAGTCAAAGCTTTCCTTAAGTTTGGGTCAAATCAAAGTTTATTTGTCACGTGCGCTGAATACAACAGGTATAGTAGACCTTACAGTGAAATGCTTACTTACAGGCTCTAACCAATAGTGAAAAAAATGTATTAGGTGAACAATAGGTAGGTAAAGAAATAAAACAAAAGTAAATAGACTGGCTATATACAGTAGCGAGGCTATAAAAGTAGCGAGGCTACATACAGACACCGGTTAGTCAGGCTGATTGAGGTAGTATGTGCATGTAGATATGGTTAAAGTGACTATACATATATGATGAACAGAGAGTAGCAGTAGCGTAAAAGAGGGGTTGGCGGGTGGTGGGTGGGACACAATGCAGATAGCCCGGTTAGCCAATGTGCGGGAGCACTGGTTGGTTGGCCCAATTGAGGTAGTATGTACATGAATGTATAGTTAAAGTGACTATGCATATATGATAAACAGAGAGTAGCAGCAGCGTAAAAAGAGGGGTTGGGGGGGGGCACACAATGCAAATAGTCCGGGTGGCCATTTGATTACCTGTTCAGGAGTCTTATGGCTTGGGGGTAAAAACTGTTGAAAAGCTTTTTTGTCCTAGACTTGGCTCTCCGGTACCGCTTGCCATGCGGTAGTGGAGAGAACAGACTATGGACTGGGGTGGCTGGGGTCTTTGACAATTTTTATGGCCTTCCTCTGTCACCGCCTGGTGTAGAGGTCCTGGATGGCAGGCAGCTTAGCCCCAGTGATGTACTGGGCTGAATGCACTACCCTCCGTAGTGCCTTGCGGTCAGAGGCCGAGCAGTTGCCGTACCAGGCAGTGATGTAACCAGTCAGGATGCTCTCGATGTTGCAGCTGTAGAACCTTTTGAGGATCTGAGGACCCATACCAAATCTTTTTAGTTTCCTGAGGGGAATAGGCTTTGTCGTGCCCTCTTCACGACTGTGTCAGTCACAGTGTATTCTGCCACTATGTACTCTATGTTTAGGGCCAAATAGCATTCTAGTTTGCTCATTTGTTTTGTTAATTCATTCCAATGTGTCAAGTAATTATCTTTTTGCTTCCTCATGATTTGGTTGGGTCTAGTTGTGATGCTGTGCTTGGGCTCTGTGGGGTCTGTTTGTGTTTGTGAACAGAGACCCAGGACCAGCTTGCTTAGGGGACTTGATTGGATAAAGCAATCCTTCTGCCCCCCCCCTTAAAAGATCTAGATGCACTATTGTAAAGTGGCTGTTCCACTGGATGTCATAAGGTGAATGCACCAATTTGTAAGTCGCTCTGGATAAGAGCGTCTGCTAAATGACTTAAATGTAAATGTAAATGGGACTCTTTTCCAGGTTCATCTCTCTGTAGGTGATGGCTTTATTATGGAAGGATTGGGAATCGCTTAGAATTTAACGTCTCTTTTCTGGATTTTGATAATCAGCGGTTATCGACCTAATTCTGCTCTGCATGCATTATTTGGTGTTTTACGTTGTACACAGAGGATATTTTTTGCAGAATTCTGCATGCGGTCTCTCCATTTGGTGTTTGTCCCATTTTGTGAATTCTTGGTTGGTGAGCGGACCACAGACCTCACAACCATAAAAGACAATGGGTTCTATAACTGATTCAAGTATTTTTTGCCAGATACGAATATGTATGTCAAATTTTATGTTCCTTTTGATGGCATAGAAGGCCCTTCTTGCCTTGTCTCAGCTCGTTCACAGCTTTGTGGAAGTTACCTGTGGTGCTGATGTTTAGGCCGAGGTATGTTTAGTTATTTTGTGTGTTCTAGGGAATCGGTGTCTAGATGGAATTTGTATTTGTGGTCCTGGCCACTGGAAATTTTTTGGAACACCATTATTTTTGTCTTACTGAGATTTACTGTCAGGACCCAGGTCTGGTAGAATCTGTGCAGAAAATCTAGGTGCTGCTGTAGGCCCTCCTTGATTGGTAACAGAAGCACCAGATCATCAGCAAACAGTAGACTTTTGACTTCAGATTCTAGTAGGGTGCTGCAGACTGTTCTAGTGCCCTCGCCAATTCGTTGATATATATGTTGAAGAGGGTGGGGCTTAAGCTGCATCCCTGTCTCACCCCACGGTGCTGTGGGGAAAAAAATGTTTTTTTCCCATTTTAACCGCACACTTGTTTGTGTATATGGATTTTATAATGTCGTATGTTTTCCCCCATCACTGATTTCTATCAATTTGTATAGCAGACCCTCATGCCAAATTGAGTCAAAGGCTTTTTTGAAATCAATAAGGCATGAGAAGACTTTCCCTTTGTTTTGGTTTGTTTGTTTGTCAATTAGGGTGTGCAGGGTGAATATGTGGTCTGTCATACAGCAATTTGGTAAAAAGCCAATTTGACATTTGCTCAGTACATTGTTTTCACTGAGGAAATGTACGAGTCTGTTGTTAAAGATAATGCAGATGATTTCCCCAAGGTTGCTGTTGACGCATATCCCACGATAGTTATTGGGGTCAAATTTGTCTCCACTTTTGTGGATTGGGGTCCTTGGTTTCAAGTATTGGGGAAGATGCCAGAGCTAAAGATGATGCTAAAGAGTTTAAGTATAGTCAATTGGAATTTGTTGTCAGTATATTTTATAATTTCATTGAGGATACCATCAACACCACAGGACTTTTTGGGTTGGAGGATTTGTATTTTGTCCTGTAGTTCATTCAAAGTAATTGGAGAATCCCAGTGGGTTGCATTAGTCTTTAAAAGTTGATTCTAAGATTTATATACCACAAATGTGCATTTACATGCACATTTGTGGCCTGCTGGAGGTCCTTTTGCAGGGCGCTGGCAGTGCACCTCCTTGCACTAAGGTGGAGGTAGCGGTCCTGCTGCTGGGTTGTTGCCCTCCTACGGCCTCCTCCACGTCTCCTGATGTACTGGCATGTCTCCTGGTAGCGCCTGCATGCTCTGGACACTACGCCGACAGACACAGCAAACCTTTTTGCCACAGTTCGCATTGATGTGCCATCCTGGATGAACTGCACTACCTGAGCCACTTGTGTTGGTTGTAGACTCCGTCTCATGCTACCACTAGAGTGAGAGCACCGCCAGCATTCAAAAGTGACCAAAACATCAGCCAGGAAGCATAGGAACTGAGAAGTGGTCTGTGGTCACCACCTGCAGAATCACTCCTGTTTTGGGGGGTGTCTTGCTAATTGCCTATAATTTACACCTTTTGTCTATTCCATTTGCACAACAGCATGTGAAATTTATTGTCAATCAGTGTTGCTTCCTAAGTGGACAGTTTGATTTCACAGAAGTGTGATTGACTTGGAGTTACATTGTGTTTTTTAAGTGTTCCCTTTATTTTTTTGAGCAGTGTATTTCAAGGCCTACCTTTAAAATCAGTTCCTCTTTGCTTGACATCATGGGAAAATCAAATGAAATCAGCCAAGACCTCAGAAAAAAATTGTTGACCTCCACAAGTCTGGTTCATCCTTGGGAGCAATTTCCAAACGCCTGAAGGTACCACGTTCATCTGTACAAACAATAGTACGCAAGTATAAACACCATGGGACCACGCAGCCGTCATACCACTCAGGCAGGAGACGTGTTCTGTCTCCTAGAGATGAACGTACTTTGGTGCAAAAAGTGCAAATCAATCAAAGAACAACAGCAAAGGACCTTGTGAAGATGCTGGCGGAAACAAGTACAAAAGTATCTATATCCACAGTAAAACGAGTCCTATATCGACATAAACTGAAAGGCTGCTCAGCAAGGAAGAAGCCACTGCTCCAAAACCGCCACAAAAAAATCATACTACGGTTTGCAACTGCACATGGGGACAAAGATCCTACTTTTTGGAGAAATGTCCTCTGGTCTGATGAAACAAAAATAGAACTGTTTGGCCATAATGAATATCGTTATGTTTGGAGGAAAAGGGGGGGCGCTTGCAAGCCCGAAGAACACCATTCCGACCGTGAAGCACGGGGGTGGCAGCATCATGTTGTGGGGGTGCTTTGCTGCAGGAGGGAGTGGTGCACTTCACAAAATAGATGGCATCATGAGGTAGGGAAATTATGTGGATATATTGAAGCAACATCTCAAGACATCAGTCAGGAAGTTAAAGCTTGGTCGCAAATGGGTCTTCAAATGGACAATGACCCCAAGCATACTTCCAAAGTTGTGGCAAAATGGCTTAAGGACAACAAAGTCAAGGTATTGGAATGGCCATCACAAAGCCCTGGCCTCAATCCTATAGACAATTTGTGGGCAGAACTGAAAAAGCGTGTGCGAGCAAGGAGGCCTGCAACCCTGACTCAGTTACACCAGCTCTGTCAGGAGGAATGGGCCAAAATTCATCCAACTTATTGTGGGAAGCTTGTGGAAGGCTACCCTAAACGTTTGACCCAAGTTAAACAATTTAAAGGCCATGCAAATAAAATAAATGAAATAAATAATTATATTCTATTATTCTAACATTTCACATTCTTAAAATAAAGTGGTGATCATAACTGACCTAAAACAGGGCATTTTTACTCGGATTAAATGTCAGGATTTGTGAAAAACAGTTTAAATGTATTTGGTAAAGGTGTATGTAAACTTCCGACTTCAACTGTAGGTAGCACACAAGAGGATATTTTTCTCTGTTAAGACAATATCCTTTATAATTTCTAACCAAATGTAAAATGTTCTTGTTTTGATTAACTGAATAGAGTTAGGTCTGCTCTATTCCAAATTAACATACCCCCTGAGTCCCTTCCCTGTTGCACACCTGGTAGTTTGGTGGATGTGTAACGATGTGCACTGAGAGTCGGGAAGCAAGTTCAGGGAGTGAGTGTTTTAATAAATAAACACAACATAAAATAAGAAACACGGACAACGCAGACATGACACAGAAACAGAAACAATAACACCTGGGGAAGGAAACAAGGGGAGTGACATATATAGGGAAGGTAATCAGGGAGGTGATGGAGTCAAGGTGAGTGATGACGCGCAGGTGCACCATCACGAGCAGCCAGAGAGGGAGCACACGTGACAGGATGGGACTACCAGATCTCTGTAACCTAGAGGGCAAACAGTGGGTCCGTCTCCTCTATACCATGTTTCTTGCAGGATGACAATTTCTGTAGTCTGATTTCTTTGGTGAAGTCCAGGTTCCTGCTCTTAAGGCCAAAGGCAGATGACCTTGGATATTCCAGGATGAGATAATGAAGGCTTTGTGTTCCATAAAGTGTCCAATGTTGTTGGTCGTGTGGTTTGACCTCAGGCCAGTAAGTGTGAGCAGAGCCTGCTGAGCATCTGGTACATGCCAGGGGCTTGGGCTAGTGTAAGAGTGGGGATTGGGCCTGTTTGCCTGCTCACAGCCTGGGTGTATGTGTGACTTCCATGTTGAGGCCCTCTTTGTGGGAGTGGGGGGCATGGGGTGGGCAGGAGGGGCATAGGTCTGATCTGAGAGGGCCTAAATGGGGTGTGGGCATAGTTGACTTGGGGGAGTTTTGATTGGTTGGGGTGGGGGTCCCACTGGTCTGGGCGGGGTGTCTATTGATCTGTCTCTGTCTGTCTATGTGGGTGCATGTAAAACTGCCCTATTCCGTGTCTAAATAATTTGATTATATCGAGATTTCTTTGCTTATGCCAGATGGAGAGCGAGGCAGAAGAAAATACAGATATATTTTACTCTGGCCATGGCTCCTATTCCTTACATGAACAAGACAGACTGGCCTGATTTGCCCTGGTGGTCTACTCACTGTGGTCAGTCAGTCTAGCTCGGCCCCTGAGCAGTCAGGAAGGCAGAGACACCTATAGGCATGTTTTGAAAGGTTGGTTCTTGGTGGACTGGGCTGGCTTCACTAAGGTGAAAGATAACTTTAAATTAAGAATAGACTGCTCCGTGCCAAGATAAGCAAGTCTGTCCCTTTCCGTGCTCAGTGATTTGAAATGAGGGGAGATGTGTTTTTGTTGTACTACTTTATGAGACAGATTTATACAGCATATGCACATTTTTTATATTTTATTTTTAAACCTGGAAACATTGTCTTGACTTTTAGGTACTAGACTTGCCTATAGAGAAATGCCTATTACATTACAGTACTGAGTGTAAGACCTTAGTTCCTCCTGTGACAGATAGATGGTAGCAGGGAGGGAGGGAGAATTAACAACAATGAAAACATTTTGATGAATACAAAACCCTAATAAAGAAATTTAGTAACATATCCAACCAAAAACACAGAGACCCAGAAAACCTGAGCCAACATCTTCACTATGGTGAAACACTAAAACAGTACAGAAATACACAAAGAAAAAAGAAGGAACAACACATCAGAAATCAGTAATAGAAGAATCCATGAATCTAACCACTTCTGGGAATATTGGAACACACAAAACCATGTTTCATGAGCTGAAATAAAAGATCCCAGAAATGTTCCATACACACAAAACGTTTATTTATCAAAAATTTTGCGCACAAATTTGTTTACATCCCTGTTGGTGAGCATTTCTCCTTTGCCAAGATAATCCACCCACAGGTGTGGCATATCAAAAAGCTGATTAAACAGCATGATAATTACACAGGTGCACCTTGTGCTGGGGACAATAGAAAGGCCACTCTAAAATGTGCAATTTTGCCACACCACACAATTCCACAGATGTCTCATGTTTTGAAGGAGCATGCAATTGGCATGCTGGCTGCAGGAATGTCCACCAGAACTGTTGCCAGAGAATTTAATGTTTATTTCTCTACCATAAGCTGCCTCCAACTTAATTTTGGAGAATTTGGCAGTACGTCCAACCGGCCTCACAACCGCAGACCAGGTGTAACCACGCCATCCCAGGACCTCCACATCCGGCTTCTTCACCTGCAGGCTCGTCTGAGACCAGCCACCCGGACAGCTGATGAAACTTTGGTTTTTCGGTTTTTCACAATCAAAGAATTTCTGCACAAACTGTCAGAAACCCGGGAAGCTCATCTGGTGCCTGTCGACCTCAACAGGGTCTTGACCTGACTGCAGTTCGGCGTCGTATGCTCACCTTCAATGGCCACTGGCACGCCGGAGAAGTGTGCCGGACAGAGTGCCCCATGGTGGCAGTGGGGTTATTGTATGGGCAGGCATAAGCTACGGACAACAAACACAATTGCAATTTATTGATGGCAATTTGAATGAACAGAGATACCGTGGCGAGATCCTGAGGCCCATTGTCGTGCCATTCATCCACCACCATCACCTCATGTTTCAGCATGATAATGCACATGCCCGTGACGCAACGATCTGTACACAATTTCTGGAAGCTGAAAATGTCCCAGTTCTTCCATGGCCTGCATACTCACCAGACATGTCACCCATTGAGCATGTTTGTGATGCTCTGGATCGACGTGTACTACAGCTTGTTCCAATTCCCACCAATATCCAGCAACTTCGCACAGCCATTGAAGAGGAGTGAGACAACATTCTACAGGCCACAATCAACAGCCTGATCAACTCTATGCGAAGGAGATGTGTCACGCTGCATGAAGCAAATGGTGGTCACACCAGATACTGTCTGGCTTTCTGATCCACTTCCATACCTTTTTTAAGGTATCTGTGACCAACAGATGCATCAGTATTCCCAGTCATGTGAAATCTATAGATTAGGGCCTAATGAATTCAATTGACTTAACTCAGTAAAATCTTTGAAATTGTTGCATGTTGCGTTTATATTTTTGTTCAGTGTACATGATCAACTACAAATCAAATAATCAGCTATTAAAGATTACCAGAACCCACTGGATTCTTCAAATACATTGAATGAACTACAGGACAAAGTACAACCCCTCCAACCCAAAAAGACCTGTGGTGTTGATGGTATCCTAAGCAAAAATGATAAAACATACAGACCACAAATTCCAATTGACTATACTTAAACTCTTTAACATCATCCTCAGCTATGGCATATTCCCCAATATTTGGAACCAAGGGCTGATCACCCCAATACACAAACAAATTTCACCCCAATAATTACAGTGGAATCTGCGCCAACAGCAATCTCGGAAAAACCCTCTGCAGTATCATCAACAGCAGACTTCAACATTTCCTCAGTGAAAACAATGTCCTGAGCAAAAGTAAAATTGTCTTCTTATTAAAATACCGTACGACAGACCACATATACACCCTGCACACGCTAACTGACAAACAAAACAAAAGCAAAGTCTTCTCATGCTTTGTTGATTTAAAAAAATATTTTCACTCAATTTGTTGTGAGGGTCTGCTATACAAATGGATGGAAAGTGGTGTTGGGGGAAAAACATATGACATTTACTAAATCAATGTACACTAACAAGTGTGCAGTTAAAATAGGCTTGAGCCCCACCCTCTTCAACATACACACTGAGTGTACAAAACATTTAAGAACACCTTCCTAATATTCAGTTGCACCTCCCCTTTTTACCTCAGAACAGCCTAAATTTGTCAGGGTGTGGACTCTACATGGCATCGAAAGCTTTCCACAGGGATGCTGGCTCATGTTGACTCCAATACTTCCCACAGTTGTGTCAAGTTGTCTGGGTGTCCTTTGGGTGGTGGATAATTTTTGATACACATGGGAATTTGTTTAGCATGAAAAACACAGGAACTTTGTAGTTATTGACACAAACCAGTGCACCTGGCACCTACTACTATACCCCGTTCAAAGGTACTTAAATATTTTGCCTTGCCCATTCACCCTCTGAATGGCACACATACACAATCCATGTTGCAATTGTTTCAAGACTTTAAAATCCTTATTTAACCTGTCTCCCCTTCATCTACACTGACTGAAGTGGATTTAATAAGGGGTCAAAGTGACATCAATAAAGGATCATAGATTTTTCCTGGATTCACCTGGTCAGTGCATTCAGAAAGTATTCAGACCCCTTGACTTTTTCCACATTTTGTTATGTTAGAGCCTAATTCTAAAATGGATGAAACACATTTTCTTCCTCATCAATCTACACATAATACCCCATAATGACTAAAAGAAAACAGGTTTTTAGAAATTGTTGAACATTTCTTACAAATAAAAAACTGAAATACCTTATTTACACAAGTATTCAGACCCTTTTCTGTGAGACTCAAAATTGAGCTCAGGTGTATCCTGTTTCCTTTGGTCATTCTTGAGATGTTTCTACAACTTGATTGGAGTCCACTTGTGGTAAATTCAATTGATTGGACATGATTTGGAAAGACACACACCTGTCTATATATAGTCCCACAGATGACAGTGCATGTCAGAGCAAAAACCAAGCCATGAGGTCGAAGGAATTGTCCGTAGAGCTCCGAGACAGGATTGTGTCGAGGCACAGATCTGGGGAAGGGTACCAAAACATGTCTGCAGAATTGAAGGTTCCCATGAACACAGTGGCCTCCATCATTCTTAAAATAAAGAAGTTTGGAACCACCAAGACTCTTCCTAGAGCTGGCCGCCCAGCCAAACTGAGCAATCGCGGGAGAACGGCCTTGGTCAGGGAGGTGACCAAGAACCCGATGGTCACACTGATAGAGCTCAAGAGTTCCTCTATGGAGATGGGATAACCTTCTGGAAGGACAACCATCTCTGCAGCACTCCACCAATCAGGCCTTCATGGTAGAGTGGCCTGACGGAAGTCACTCTTCAGTAAAAGGCATATGACAGCCCGCTTGGACTTTGCCTAAGGCACCTAAAGGACTCTCAGACCATGAGAAACAAGATTCTCTGGTCTGATGAAACCAAGATTGAACTCTTTGGCCTGAATGCAAGCGTCACATCTGGAGGAAACCTGGCACCATCCCTACGGTGAAGCATGGTGGTGGCAGCATTATACTGTGGGGATATTTTTAAGTGCCAGGGACTGGAAGACTAGTCAGGATCGAGGGAAAGATGAACGGAGCAAAGTACAAATTGCTCCTTAAAGAAAACCTGCTCCAGAGCACTCAGACCCTCAGACTGGGGCGAAGGTTCACCTTCCAACAGGACAATGACCCTAAGCACACAGCCAAGACAACACAGGAGTGGCTTCGGGACAAGTCTCTGAATGTCCTTGAGTGGCCCAGCCAGAGCCCGGACTTGAACCCGATCGAACATCTCTGGAGAAACCTGAAAATATCTGTGCAGTGACGCTCCCCATCCAGCCTGACAGAGCTTGAGAAGATCTGCAGAGAAGAATGGGAGAAAGTCTCCAAATACATGTGTGCCAAGCTTGTAGCATCATACCCAGGAAGATTTGAGGCTGTAATTGCTGCCAAAAGTGCTTAAGCAAAGTGCTGAGTAAAGGGTATGAATACTTATGTACAAACTTTTCTAAAAAACAGTTTTTGCTTTGTCATAATGGGGTATTGTGTGGAGATTGATGAGGAAAAAATGTGGAATAAAATAAGGTTGTAACATAACAAAATGTGGAAAAAGTCAAGGGTTCTGCATACTTTACGAATGCACTGTACTTTTGGTCCCCTAAAATGGGGGGACTATGTTCAAAAAGTGCTGTAATTTCTAGACGGTTCAACCGAAATGGATGAAAATACACAAAAATGTAAGCTGGCAGTCAGCACTGTAACCTAATAGTAATTTTATACTTTCAGCATTGTATAATTCTGAGTACAGAGCCCAAAACAATAAAAAAATTGTCACTGTCCCAATACTTTTTGCAATTGGACTGATCCTACACCCTTCTTAGACTCAAAATCCCTAAAGCAACTATCAGCAGACAAAAAATTATCACTAAAAATAGAATCAATCAAAAATAAATATTCACTGTTAAAACATTACCACGGAGAAAATTACCAGCTGTGGGACGGTTTTCACATAGATTTTCGTTTGACATTCTGGGACAAAGAGGTGCCTCTATTTCTATTTACTCAAATGACAACACACGTCACTCAATTCAGTGCTTCCAAAAAGTTATTTAAGTTATATTAAAATCAGAAAAATCTGGAGAGTCCCCTGCAGATTACAGACCCAGAAATTGTATAAATAAAATAATAATAAAACTCATAAGCAACACAATGGTAAAAGTCTTACCAGACTTGAGACATATTAATCAAACAGGGTTTATTCAAAATACACACTTACAAACAAATACAAGCACATGTTTCAGTATAATACAATACTGCTAAAAAACACGATTTAGATTTATGAATAACTGCTGTTAATGGCGAAAAGGCTATTGACTGTCTTGAATGGCCTTTTCTTTTCAAAACTTTGGAAGCCTTCAACTTTCCAGCTAAAATAATTTATCCTAATTTATCTTGTTAAAAAATATTTTCAGAATACTCTAAAATCTCAGGATGTGGAAAGAACTGAAATAAAAATAACTAATGATCTACAGCAATCCTTTAAGTGGACCACAAAAAATATTAAATACTTAGGATGCTTAATAAGTAACAACATTCAACAAATATATGAAGATAACTTTATCCTATTGCTCAACAACCCAAAAGCAGATGTAATTAAATAGAACAATTTTCCCAAAAACCTCTTTAGAATGGCATGACTCCCAAAGTTTTTATATTTATTCTCGGTAATACCAATTACCCCACCGAAGACATTCTTTAAAAAAGTATATTTGGCCATAACAGACTTTATATGGGCAAATAAAACTCATAGAATAAATTGGAAAGTTTTACATGTCCCTATGTCTGAGGGTGGTTTTAACATTCCAGACTTGGAATTGTTAAATACACTGAAGAGGAACAATGGGTACATATTGAAGATACACATGCTCATCCGCAGAATCTTTAAGGTGTTTGTTTTCAAAGGATGGAGCTAAGAACATGAACATCTTCGTAGGTAAGAACACTATAACTATATGGAAGAACATCAAATGGGTTCTACAAGAACCAATATCACACCCCTATGGAACAATCCGTAGCTTTTCAGAATTCACCTGGTAAATTGGCCCAGATTTAAAATTAAAGGCATAGTGACTAAATTACTTGGTAATAGGAAATACAATTATTTCCATTACATAATTAAAAATAGATTTTGGACTGGCCAATGTAGACATTTTCAAACACATGCAATTTAAAAGTTTTATGTCACAATTTCAATCTGAAATCTTTTGGACATCAGAGCAATGTTGAGGAATTCTATTTGAGTCAGAAAATGATAGGTCGTATGATGGGTAAGATATACAAAACCTTGCAGAGAGCCTATCCAACTGACAACCTCTTAGAAAACAAATATAAACTATTTGAACCAAGACCTGAAAAGAACTGATGTTGGCACAAGATGGAGGGAATGTTGGAACATAACTAACTAAATTACTGTTAACTAAAATATACACTTAATCCAGTATTACTAATGTACAGAATGAGTCATGTCTAAAGTGCAAAACTAACTGTGACTCAATGATTCATGTCATCTGGGAGTGCTAAAAAGTCTGAAAGTTATGGGCGACGTCAGAAAGTTGTCTGTCAAAAGTTTTACAAAATAAATAGACTTTTAATCCATCTTCCTGCTTATTTCAAGACATGGCATATGAGTGTGTGCATCGTACTTTTCTCGTCAATCATTTTGAAAAATATTTTGCTCAAAAACTGGAAATCAAGAGATCCTCCATCGTTGGGACAGTGGAAGAATCAAATGTATTATTATTTGAATATTGAAACAGTGTGAGCGACAAAAAAGTGCAGAGTGGTGCAATTTGAGTTCATGTGTAATAGAGTCTTGCAGGCCATGAAGGCAGTTTGAGTTCACGTGTAGTAGAGTCTTGCAGGCCATGAAGGCAGTTTTAGTTCACGTGTAGTAGAGTCTTGCAGGCCATGAAGTCAGTTTGAGTTCACATGTAGTAGAGTCTTGCAGGCCATGAAGGCAGTTTGAGTTCATGTGTAATAGAGTCTTGCAGGCCATGAAGGCAGTTTGAGTTCACGTGTAGTAGAGTCTTGCAGGCCATGAAGGCAGTTTGAGTTCACGTGTAGTAGAGTCTTGCAGGCCATGGAGGCAGTTTGAGTTCACGTGTAGTAGAGTCTTGCAGGCCATGAAGGCAGTTTGAGTTCACGTGTAGTAGAGTCTTGCAGGCCATGAAGGCAGTTTGAGTTCACGTGTAGTAGAGTCTTGCAGGCCATGAAGGCAGTTTGAGTTCACGTGTAATAGAGTCTTGCAGGCCATGAAGGCAGTTTGAGTTCACGTGTAGTAGAGTCTTGCAGGCCATGAAGGCAGTTTGAGTTCACGTGTAGTAGAGTCTTGCAGGCCATGAAGGCAGTTTGAGTTCACGTGTAGTAGAGTCTTGCAGGCCATGAAGGCAGTTTGAGTTCACGTGTAGTAGAGTCTTGCAGGCCATGAAGGCAGTTTGAGTTCACGTGTAGTAGAGTCTTGCAGGCCATGAAGGCAGTTTGAGTTCACGTGTAGTAGAGTCTTGCAGGCCATGAAGGCAGTTTGAGTTCACGTGTAGTAGAGTCTTGCAGGCCATGAAGGCAGTTTGAGTTCACGTGTAGTAGAGTCTTGCAGGCCATGAAGGCAGTTTGAGTTCACGTGTAGTAGAGTCTTGCAGGCCATGAAGGCAGTTTGAGTTCACGTGTAGTAGAGTCTTGCAGGCCATGAAGGCAGTTTGAGTTCACGTGTAGTAGAGTCTTGCAGGCCATGAAGGCAGTATGAGTTCACGTGTAGTAGAGTCTTGCAGGCCATGAAGGCAGTTTGAGTTCACGTGTAGTAGAGTCTTGCAGGCCATGAAGGCAGTTTGAGTTCACGTGTAGTAGAGTCTTGCAGGCCATGAAGGCAGTTTGAGGTCACGTGTAGTAGAGTCTTGCAGGCCATGAAGGCAGTTTGAGTTCACGTGTAGTAGAGTCTTGCAGGCCATGAAGGCAGTTTGAGTTCACGTGTAGTAGAGTCTTGCAGGCCATGAAGGCAGTTTGAGTTCACGTGTAGTAGAGTCTTGCAGGCCATGAAGGCAGTTTGAGTTCACGTGTAGTAGAGTCTTGCAGGCCATGAAGGCAGTATGAGTTCACGTGTAGTAGAGTCTTGCAGGCCATGAAGGCAGTTTGAGTTCACGTGTAGTAGAGTCTTGCAGGCCATGAAGGCAGTTTGAGTTCACGTGTAGTAGAGTCTTGCAGGCCATGAAGGCAGTTTGAGGTCACGTGTAGTAGAGTCTTGCAGGCCATGAAGGCAGTTTGAGTTCACGTGTAGTAGAGTCTTGCAGGCCATGAAGGCAGTTTGAGTTCACGTGTAGTAGAGTCTTGCAGGCCATGAAGGCAGTTTGAGGTCACGTGTAGTAGAGTCTTGCAGGCCATGAAGGAGGTGGGAGCTAGGCAGGGGTGTTGTTGTTGTTTGTGTGCGTCTGTCTGCTGTCTATTGTGTGTGTATGTTTATATTGTTTGGGAAAATATTATAAAATCTTACAAATAAGCTTCACTTAGAAACATTTTAATGTATATTTAACATTAAATGTTAGTCAAGCCACACCATTAGAGTCAATGAGCCTTCACTATAGGACCTTCATACAAGACTAGTAGCCTATAGGTCTGTCATACACTCCTCTCTCACTTGCTTTTCTGTACATTTATTTTGAGCTCTCTGAAACACACTCCTAGGTTATTTACCTCCTTTCTCCATTCCCCTCCACCTTTTAGAGAAAATCCCCCCCTTCCTTGTTTCAGAGTCATTTCCTCAAATCATATGAACCCACTACCCGTTTCTGCCTACTCACCTCTGTGACCTCCCTTAAACCCCTCCCTCTTACTTTCAGCAGTGTAGGCCAGGTCTACATACTACTGCACACAGTGTGTTTCCCCAAGTACCACTGAATCCAACACACACACTCTATCTCTCGCTCTCTTTCTCTCTCTCGCACACATCTCTATAAAGGCCCTTCCTCCTTAAGAAACTCTCTCTCTTATTGTAAACGCCTCTGCTCTCGGCAGCCCTCCAACGCATGCCGTACACAGTAACCACACACAGGAACACATTGAGGCTAGACACAAAGCCCTGCTAAAAATACATCACAGAACAGTGGAGGTGTAACAACATTGAAGGCAAAGGTTAGGTTACTGTAAATGACACAACTATGACTTCCCTAGAATAGTCTACAACAATAACAACAGCAACAGCAGAAAATAATCTCTAGTTATCTCAACCCCAATGAATGCCAAAACCATACTGGACATCCCAAAATATTATCAATTTCTTTTGTAGGCTGCTTGTAGTAAATCCTCCATCTGGTCAGGATTCATTCTTTGTTACACTTGTAGCCTTAGCCTATGTAAATGTATGCAGCAGATGGTTAAAAATACAGCACAATTGAGGAGGGATATGGATTATTGGTCTTCTGTTGGAGCCCTGTGGGTTTTGTAGCCTATTGTAGGTATGGGTTATAGGCTTGCTTCCTCTGCCCCCTCCATATAGCCCTATACCTGTCAGGGTGGATCTCTCTGTCTATCCAGACTGGTCCTATAGACAAAACGTAACATAGTAAATGTAAATCCGGGACACTAAAATTAGCAGTGGTGTGAAGTACTTAAGTAAGAATACTTTAAAGTACTACTTATGACATTTTTGGGGGTATCTGTACTTCATAATTTCTATTTTTGACAACTTTTACTTTTACTCCACTACATTCCTAAAGAAAATATGTACTTTTTACTCCCATTCATTGCATGTTGAATGCTCATGCAGGACAGGATTACAGTCCAATTCACCCACCAATCATTATACTGTAACTCATTGCCAACCCTACTACCTCTGATCTGGCGGATTCACTATACACAAATACTGCATTTTTAAATTGTCTGTGCTGGACCGTGCCCCCGTCTGTGTAAATAAATATTTTTAAATGGTGTTGTCTGGTTTGTTTAATATAAGGAATTTGATGTATAGCATTTCCTTTTTACTTTTACTCAAGTATGTCAATTTAGTACTTTGTACTTTTTCTATCACTAAATTAGTATGATACATTATGTTAGGTTTGCTATGGTTACATAAGATAGAAAGTTACTTAAGGCAAAAATTCAAGGAGGGTTGTTGGTCGGGGTGGATGGGGTGGCGTATAACATGAACATATTCAAATCGCATCACGGACAACTTTAGCATTTGAGTTACTTTGCAACTACTATAGCATGTACGAATACATGGATACAGTGACTGAGTTCATCAGGAAGTGTATAGGAGATGTTGTACCCACTGTGACTATTAAAACCTACCCAAACCAGAAACCGTGGATAGATGGCATCATTCGCGCAAAACTGAAAGCGCAAACCACTGCATTTATACATGGCAAGGTGATTGGGAATATGGCCGAATACAAACAATGTAGTTATTCCCCCCGTAAGGCAATCAAACAGGCAAAATGTCAGTACATTGGAGTCGCAATTCAACGGCTAAGACACAAGACATACAGTATGTGGCAGGGTCTACAGACAATCATCAACTACAAAGGGAAAACCAGATACATCGCAGACACCGATGCCTTGCTTCCGGACAAGCTAAACACCTTCTTCGCCCGCTTTGAGGATAACACAGTGCCACCGACGTGGCCCTCTACCAAGGACTGTAGGCTCTCCTTCTCCGTGGCCGAAGTGAGCAAGATATATATATATATATATATTTTTTTTTTATTAATTATTATTTTTTAAATACATTTTTTATCCCATTTTCTCCCCAATTTTCGTGGTATCCAATCGCTAGTAATTACTACCTTGTCTCATCACTACAACTCCCGTACGGGCTCGGGAGAGACGAAGGTCGAAAGCCATGCGTCCTCCGAAGCACAACCCAACCAGCCGTACTGCTTCTGAACACAGCGCGCCTCCAACCCGGAAGCCAGCCGCACCAATGTGTCGGAGGAAACACCGTGCACCTGGCCCCCTTGGTTAGCGCGCACTGCGCCCGGCCCGCCACAGGAGTCGCTGGAGCGCGATGAGACAAGGATATCCCTACTGGCCAAACCCTCCCTACCCCGGACGACACTATGCCAATTGTGCGTCGCCCCACGGACCTCCCGGTCGCGGCCGGCTGCGACAGAGCCTGGGCGCGAACCCAGAGACTCTGGTGGCGCAGTTAGCACTGCGATGCAGTGCCCTAGACCACTGCGCCACCCGGGAGGCCTGAAGTGAGCAAGATATTTAAGCGTGTTAACCCTTGCAAGGCTCCCGGCCCAGACGTCATCCCTAGCCGCGTCCTCAGAACATGCGCAGACCAGCTGTCGGGAGTGTTTACGCACATATTCAATCTCTCCCTATCCCAGTCTGCTGTCCCCACTTGCTTCAAGATGTTCAACATTGTTCCTATACCCAAGAAAGGAAAGGTAACTGAACTGAATGACTATCGCCCCGTAGCACTCACTTCTGTCATCATGAAGTGTTTTGAGAGGCTAGTTAAGGATCATATCACCTCCACCTTACCTGACACCCTAGACCCACTTCAATTTTCTTACCGCCCCAATAGATCCACAGATGATGCAATCACCATCGCACTGCACAATACCCTATCCCATCTGGACAAGAGGAATACCTATGTAAGAATGCTGTTCATTGACTACAGCTCAGCATTCAATACCATAGTACTCTCCAAGTCAAATCAAATCAAATGTATTGATATAGCCCTTCTTACATCAGCTGATATCCCTTCTTACATCAGCTGATGTCACAAAGTGCTGCACAGAAACCCAGCCTAAAACCCCAAACAGCAAGCAATGCAGGTGTATAAGCACGGTTAGCCTTTCTAGGAAAAACTCCCTAGAAAGGCCAAAACCTAGGAAGAAACCTAGAGAGGAACCAGGCTATGAGGGGTGGCCAGTCCTCTTCTGGCTGTGCCGGATGGAGATTATAACAGAACATGGCCAAGATGTTCAAATGTTCATAAATTACCAGCATGGTCAGATAATAATCATCACAGTGGTTGTCGAGGGTGCAACAAGTCAGCAGCTCAGGAGTAAATGTCAATTGGCTTTTCATAGCCGATCATTTGTTTATTTTATTTTTTATTTTAAATTTTACCCCCTTTTCTCCCCAATTTTCGTGGTATCCAATTGCTAGTAATTACTATCTTGTCTCATCGCTACAACTCCCGTACGGGCTCGGGAGAGACGAAGGTTGAAAGCCATGCGTCCTCCGAAACACAACCCAACCAAGCCGCACTGCTTCTTAACACAGCGCGCCTCCAACCTGGAAGCCAGCCGCACCAATGAGTCGGAGGAAACACCGTGCACCTGGCTCCCTTGCTTAGCGCGAACTGCGCCCGGCCCGCCACAGGAGTCACTGGTGCACAATGAGACAAGGATATCCCTACCGGCCAAACCCTCCCTAACCCGGACGATACTAAGCCAATTGTGCGTCGCCCCACGGACCTCCCGGTCGCGGCCGGCTGCGACAGAGCCTGGGCGCAAACCCAGAGTCTCTGGTGGCGCAGCTAGCGCTGCGATGCAGTGCCCTAGACCACTGCGCCACCCGGAAGGCCATAGCCGATCATTAAGAGTATCTCTACCGCTCCTGCTGTCTCTAGAGAGTTGAAAACAGCAGTTCTGGTACAAGTAGCACGTCCGGTGAACAGGTCAGGGTTCCATAACCACAGGCAGAACAGTTGAAACTGGAGCAGCAGCACGGCCAGGTGGACTGGGGACAGCAAGGAGTCATCATGCCAGGTAGTTCTGAGGCATGGTCCTAGGACTCAGGTCCTCCGAGAGAGAGAAAGAAAGAAAGAGAAAATTAGAGCATAAATACTGGAGTCTGAGACAGGAGGGGTCAGGAGGGGTCCAAGCTCATCATTAAGCTCGGGGCCCTGGGTCTGAACCCCGCCTTGTGCAACTGGGTCCTGGACTTCCTCACAGGCCGACCCCAGGTGAGGAAGGTAGGAAACAACACCTCCACTTCACTTATTCTTCAACACAGGGGCTCCACAAGGATGCGTGCTCAGCCCCTCCTGTAGTCCCTGTTCATCCATGACTGCGTGGCCACGCACGCCTCAAACTCAATCGTCAAGTTTGCAGACGACACAACAGTAGTAGGCCTGATCACCAACAATGACGAGAGAGTCTACACGGAGGATGTGAGGCCCCTGGGAGAGTGGTGCCAGGAAAACAACCTCTCACTCAATGTCAACAAAACAAAGGATCTGATCATGGACTTCAGGAAACAGCAGAGGGAGCACGCCCCTATCCGGGACCGGGATCTCAGTGGAGAAGGTGGAAAGCTTCAAGTTCCTCGGCGTACACATCACTGATGATCTGAAATGGTCCACCCACACAGACAGTGTTGTGAAGAAGGCACAACAGAACCTCTTCAACCCCAGGAGGCTGAAGAAATTTGGCTTGGCCCCTAAAACACTCACATATTTTTACAGATGCACAATTGAGAGTATCCTGTTGGGCTGTATCACCACTTGGTATGGCAACTGCGCCGCCCGCATCCGCAGGGCTCTCAAGACGGTCTGCCCAAAGCAACACCGGGAGCAAACTACCTGCCCTTCAGGACACCTACAGCCCCCGATGTTAAAGGAAGGCCAAAAAGATCATCAAGGACATCAACCACCCGAGTTACGGCCTGTTATCATCCAGAAGGCGAGGTCAGTACAGATGCATCAAAGCTGGGACCGAGAGACTGAAAAACAGCTTCTATCTCAAGGCCATCAGACTGTTAAATAGCCATCACTAGCCGGCTACCACCCGGTTACACAACCCTGCACAATAGAGGCTGCTGCCCTATATACAGTACATAGACTTGGAATCACTGGCCACTTCAATAATGGAACTCTAGTCACTTTAATCATGTTTACATACTGCTTTACTCATCTCATATGTATATACTATATTCTATTCTACTGTATTTTAGTCAATGCCACTCCGACATTGCTCAATCTAATATTTATATATTTCTTAATTCCATTATTTCACTTTTAGGTTTGTGTGTATTGTTGTGAAGTGTTAGATACTACTGCACTGTTGGAACTAGGAACACAAGCATTTCGCTATACCCAAGCATCTGCTAAATATGTGTATGTGACCAATACAATTTGATTTTATTTAGCTAACCCTTCCCCTAACCCTAACCTAACTCTTAACCTTAGCCCCTAACCTCTAGAGCTAGCTAGTGTTAGCGATCTAGCAACCTAACTAACATTATCCAGAACAAATTGGAATTCACATTTTAACGTTTTACAAATTCGTAACATATTGTACGAATTGTAATTCCTAACAAATGGATGATGGACATCCACAAATGAATACATCCACAACATATCATACTAAATGGAGGGTCTCGGATTTACATACAGAACAATACGAAATGCTCTGAGACGATTTTGGTCTATCTCCACTCCACCTCACTCAGATATATATTTAGCCCGAGAGAGCAGAGGCTACAGGACGGCCACATACCTAAACACTCACATAGCAGGGTTAAGGACACTTCATATCATTACTTATGACCCACAGTCAGATTTATTTACTGTCTGCCGCCCGCGTGAACCCGGTGCGGCGCATACTCTATCAGAACTCCCAAACAAAGTCTCATAAAATAATGTTGAATTTAGCCACCAGACAACTGAAAACTACACGCAAGGAGTGACCACTCGACTATCTGCTTGTTAAGAAGGCATGTCACCAGCTACTGGGAGATAAATTATCCTGAAAATATTGGCTACATTTTATACAGGTTGTTCAGACCAGTAGCCTAGGCTAAAATATATTTCCATCTATTTCTATACTCAACAAAAATATAAATGCAACATGTAAAGTGTAGATCCCATGTTTCATGAGCCGAAATAAAAGATCCCAGAAATTTTCCATACACACAAAAAGCTTGTCTCTCAAATTTGGTGCACAAATTTGTTTACATCTCTGTTAGTGAGCAATTCTCCTTTGCCAAAATAATCCATTCACCTGACAGGTAAGGCATATCAAGAAGCTGATTAAACAGCATGATCATTACACAAGTGCACCTTGTGCTGGGGAAAATAAAAGGCCACTCTAAAATGTGCAGTTTTGTCACACAACACAATGCCACAGATGGCTCAAGTTTTCAAGGAGGGTGCAATTGGCATGCTGACTGCAGGAATGTCCACCAGAGCTGTTGCCAGAGAGTTGAATGTTAATTTCTCTACTATAAACTGTCTCCAACATCATATTAGAGAATTTGGCAATACATCCAACCAGCCTCACAACCACAGACCACATTTAACAACGCCAGCCCAGGACCTCCACATCTGGCTTCTTCACTTGTATCATCTGAGACCAGCCACCCGGACAGCTGATGGAACTGAGGAGTATTTCTGAATGTAATTAAATGCCTTTTGTGGGGGAAAACTAATTCTGATTGGCTGGGCCAGCTCCCCAGTGGGTGGGCCCGGCTCACCCCCCAGGTTTAGGGCCTAATGAATGAACTGTAACTCAGTAAAATTGTTGCTTTATATTTTTTATCAGTATATAATACATTGATCAATCAATCAATCAATCAATCAATCAATCAAATGTATTTATAAAGCCCTTCTTACATCAGCTGATGTCACAAAGTGCTGCACAGAAACCCAGCCTAAAAGCCCAAACAGCAAGCAATGCAGGTGTAGAAGCACGGTGGCTAGGAAAAACTCCCTAGAAAGGTCAGAACCTAGGAAGAAACCTAGAGAGGAACCAGGCTATGAGGGGTGGCCAGTCCTATTCTGGCTGTGCCGGGTGGAGATTATAACAGAACATGGCCAAGATGTTCAAATGTTCATAGATGACCAGCAGGGCCAAATAATAATAATCACAGTGGTTGTCGAGGGTGCAACAGGTCAGCAGCTCAGGAATAAATGTCAGTTGGCTTTTCATAGCCGATCATTGTGAGAGATGTGAGAGATCGTGTCTGCGTCTCTCACATGGATAGGCAGATCATTCCATGAAAATGGAGCTCTATAGGAGAAAGCCCTGCCTCCAGCTGTTTGCTTAGAAATTCTAGGGACAGTAAGGAGGCCTGCGTCTTGTGACCATAGCGTACATGTAGGTATGTACGGCAGCACCAAATCGGAGAGATAGGAAGGAGCAAGTCCATGTAATGCTTTGTAGGTTAGCAGTAAAACCTGGAAATCAGCCCTTGCCTTAACAAGAAGCCAGTGTAGGGAGGCTAGCAAACACATATGATCAATTGTTTTGGTTGTAGTCAAGATTATAGCAGCTGTGTTTAGCACTAACTGAAGTTGATTTAGTTCTTTATCTGGGTAGCCGGAAAGTAGAGCATTGCAGTAGTAGTTTAACCTGGAAGCATGGATTAATTTTTCTGCATAATTTTTGGACAGAAAGTTTCAGATTTTTGCAATGTTACGTAGATGGAAAAAATCTGTCCTTGAAACAGTCTTGATATGTTCATCAAAAGAGAGATCAGGGTCCAGAGTAACGCCAAGGTCCTTCACAGTTTTATTTGAGACGACTGTACAACCATCAAGATTAATTGTCAGATTCAACAGAAGATCTCTTTGTTCCTTGGGACCTAGAACAAGCATCTCTGTTTTGTCCGAGTTTAAAAGTAGAACATTTTCCGCCATCCACTTCCTTATGTCTGAAACACAGGCTTCCAGGGAGGGCAATTTTGAGGCTTCACCATGTTTCATCAAAATGTACAGCTGTGTGTCATGTGCATAGCAGTGAAAGTTAACATTATGTTTCCGAATGACATCACCAAGAGGTAAAATATATAGTGAAAACAACAGTGGTCCTAAAACGGAGCCTTGAGGAACATCGAAATGTACAGTTGATTTGTCAGAGGACAAACCATCCACAGACACAAACTGATATCTTTCTCACAGATAAGATCTGAACCAGGCCAGAACTTGTCCATGTAGACCAATATGGGTTTCCAATCTCTCCAAAAGAATGCGGTGATCGATGGTATCAAAAGCAGCACTAAGGTCTAGGAGCACGAGGACAGATGCAGAGCCTCGGCCTGACGCCATTAAAAAGTAATTTACCACCTTCACAAGTGCAGTCTCAGTGCTATGATGGGGTCTAAAACCAGACTGAAGCGTTTCGTATTCATTGTTTGTCTTCAGGAAGGCAGTGAGTTGCCGCGCAACAGCTTTTTCTATAATTTTTGAGCGGAATGGGAGATTCGATATAGGCTGATAGTTTTTTTATATTTTCTGGGTCAAGGTTTGGATTTTTTCAAGAGAGGCTTTATTACTGCCATTTTTAGTGAGTTTGGTACACATCCGGTGGATAGAGAGCAGTTTATTATGTTCAACATAGGAGGGCCAAGGACAGGAAGAAGCTAGTTCAGTAGTTTAGTTAGAATAGGGTCCAGTATGCAGCTTGAAGGTTTAGAGGCCATGATTATTTTCATCAATGTGTCAAGAGATATAGTACTAAAAAACTTGAGTGTCTCTCTTGATCCTTGTTCCTGGCAGAGTTGTGTAGACTCAGGACAGCTGAGCTTTGGAGGAATACGCAGATTTAAAGAGCAGTCCGTAATTTGCTTTCTAATGATCATGATCTTTTCCTCAAATTAGTTCATGAATTTATCACTGCTGAAGTGAAAGCCATCCTCACTTGGGGAATGCTGCTTTTTAGTTAGATTTGCGACAGTATCAAAAATGCATTTTGCATTGTTCTTATTTTCCTCAATTAAGTTGGAAAAATAGGATGATCGAGCAGCAGTGAGGGCTCTTCGATACTGCACGGTGCTGTCTTTCCAAGCTAGTCGGAAGACTTCCAGTTTGGTGTAGTGCCTTTTTCCGTTCCAATTTTCTGGAAGCTTGCTCCAGAGCTCGGCTATTTTCTGTATACCAGGCAGCAGGTAGCCTAGTGGTTAGAGCGTTGGACTAGTAACCGAAAGGTTGCAAGATCGAATCCCTGAGCTGACAAGGTAAAAATCTGTCGTTCTGCCCCGAACAGGGCAGTTAACCCACATCATTGAAAATAAGAACAGATTATTTGTTGCGATTGCAAAAGTAATAAAATGGTGGTCTGGGATTATGAGGAAAAACATGAAGATCCTTGGAAGTGAGGGATCTAACGTTAAGTAGCCCTATTTTGAGGTATCACAATCTCTTTCAACTATGGCCGGAATGGAGGAGTTCTTTATTCCAGTGAGATTGCTAAAACGAACACCGCCATGTTTAGTTTTGCCCAACCTGATGCCTTTGATTGACGCACCTGGCAGCGGGAGATTTCCTTCCCAGGAAGTGAGAAGTGGAATCAACAAGGTAGCGGTAATGTGATTGGAGCACATGTGTGTCATCTGCCTTTGATTGGCAGAAAATTGGCTACATGGAATTCAGTTAAATAGCCTGCTAATGCAATGATCAAAGAGATAAAGAGACCCTAGCCTACTGTAATAAATAGACTACAATTAACAGAATCTCTTTATTATAGGCTATAGAATAATTTGAGAATGAAAATGTAACCACACTCTTGGTGCATTCTAGGTACTTCCTGATGTCTAGCTGGAAAACTTCAGAGGAAAGTCATTCCCCTCACTGTGTGTGTGTGTGTGTGGCGTAGGCATGTGTGTAGCAGGGGGTGTCCCTTTATGGGGGTGTCCCTTACACACACACTGTTCAGTTCACCAGCTCTTTCCATAGACCAGCTAAAGCACAGTTATAAGGGTGTCTTCATGTAATATGTGTGTTATTTTTATCTTAAGGAATGTCCCTGTGAACATATTTTGCTTCTAAATAATTAGTTTGATGATCAATATTATATAACTGATTACACCAGCCAATATCAATTGACTCCAACACTGTGCGTGGTTTGGTTTGGGCCCCATTTCATAATCAGGCTAGGGCCTAATTCTCTCAAAGTGAGTTTAGTCCTATGTAGTCCTTCTATATATCACCTCATGGCCCATCAGACCTCCCCAGTGTGAGAAAACATGCACTGGGCACATCTGTCCTAGGTAGAGAACCTTAAGCTTCCTTTTAAAGACTGAATTTGATTAGAACATTTACTGTTTCTTGCTTTTGGGCCAAGGTGTTGGCCTGTTTTAGAAACATTGGTTTTCCGGTTTTTCTTTCAGTTCAAATTAAGAAAAGCCTGTTTGTGAGAGCTTGTTTGCTTGGAGATCCTTGGGGAGTTGGTTGTTGTTGTTGAGCAGAAAACTCTTTATTTAGGACTGGAGTACATGGGGCCTTTGTGATTGGAGGACAGGGCCTATGTGATTTTTCTCAGTAGGTAAGTGCATGGCGCTAGCAACTCTAGGATCGTGGCCATGGGTTAGATTCCTTCAGAGATTATGTACATATACTCAAAATGTTAGCACTTCCTGTACTGTAAGTTGCTTTGGATAAAAGTTTATTTTTCTTATTTAATCTTCTGTAGTTTCTATCCTCTGCAGATGTGCGGGACAGGGAGCTGTTGGCGAAACACAATATCACCCACATCCTATCCATCCATGACACAGCTGCACCCATCCTAAAGGGGAGACCACATCTGTCACGCCTCACCCTGTTACCATGGTGACCAGACAGACCCCTGACTTAGGGCAGGACGCAACGTTTTGGAACGTTCAGATAGACATAGCCTATGTAGAACAAACCTGTATCTCTAACATGTAAAATAAGGAATCACATCAGGTCTACCCATGGCATTTCTATCTAGAACATTCACGAACGTTTGTTAACTGAACGTGGCCCTGCAGTTAAAGCATCTAGGTTCACGGCCTCGTGCTGTGTGATAGGCTAGATCAGCAATGTTACTTGGTCAATCTAGCTGCTACCGCCTCACTGTGTGTTATGTTGGTATGGAAGAATATGTGGTTTCAGCAGGCTAATGCAACGAGAAGCAGTAGAGATCAATCTAGATCCTACTCTGCTAATATCTTGACCTTCTCAGACTGTCCTTGATCTTGAACAACAAATAGTCACTTGATCCCAGTCGTAGGCCAGCCATGATCTATCACTCTCATCTTGATATAACCATGAGTAAAATGGTTACTTTAACAGGGAAAAGGTTATTCTACATTATAAACTGGGTGGTTTGAGCCCTGAATGCTGATTGGCTGAAAGCTGTGGTATATCATTCCGTATACCATGAGTATGACAAAAACAATAGTTTTTACTGTTTTAATTACTTTTGTAATCATTTTGTGGTATATGGCCAATATACCACGGCTGTATCAAGGCACTCCGCGTTGGCCATATACCACACCCCCTCATGCCTTATTGCATAATTAAACAGTAGGATTATGTAAACTTTTGTGTGTATACTATACAATAGAGATTTTACGACATCTGTGGAAGAAAACAATACGTAAATAATAATACATAAATAAACTTTGAGTCAAACGCAACTTACATGGTATAGTATTTATGAACGGATCATGTCAACAACACACACTTCTCTGTTACGACTCCTAAAATAGAAAACTGAAATTGTTGTGAAAGTCAAACTTTCTTATCCCCATTTTCAATTGTTATATGGAAAGTAGTACCGACTTCTGGTATCACTCACAAGACAACGGGGTTCTACCTCAAGTTATGTAATTGAAGGTGCAGCTGCCAAAACACTGTGAATTTCTGTTTGATTTGATACTGCATGTTACTGTGTTTAAATTTTTTAACAGCTTTTCAACAAAACATATGTCATTTCATTTGCAGCTGAATGTGCTCGGTTAGGTATATTGTTATCTGCATTTTCTTATTTTCTATATTTATTCATGACATAAAAGTGTAACTATTAAATGTTACTCTGGTTTTTCAGATAGGACTACATTCAGATGTTCAAATATGTATACGAAAGAGCGGGAAATGTGTGTGTGCGTGAGTGTGAGTGTGAGTGTGAGTGTGTGTGTGTGTGTGTGTGTGTGTGTGAGAGAAAAAGATAGAGGACAAATCTCAAACTGAGAATGCCAAAATGAGCTGTGTGGTTAGCAACTAGTTTTCATTCAGTGCTGTTGACTGCAGCTGTTTAAGTTGCACAGACTATAACATATTTGTGTACAAACACACGTACACACACGACATTCAGTTGTACAATTGACTAGGTATCCCCCTTTCCCTATTGCCTCAGAACTTTCATCTTTTCTCATTGAAAGCCAGCATGAAAACCACGTCCCGATCTCTGTACACTTTCTCAGTCTGTGACAGCATGTCAGTTAGTTGTTGTGTGTACACTAGTGTGTTTTCACTACTATTACGCTGAAGAGAGAACTTCTAATACAGTATCACGACCCAGTCTGATCAGCCAAAAACTTATATTAAAAGCACATGTTAAACACAAAGACTCAAAACAATGCTGCTATTGCCTTTCACTAACCCTTCCTCATCCATAGTTGATGGGCTAAGAATGGCTTATGATATAGTTACGACAGAACTAAGAATGGCTTATGATATAGTTACAACAGAACTACGAATGGCTTATGATATAGTTACAACAGAACTAAGAATGGCTTATGATATAGTTACAACAGAACTAAGAATGGCTTATGATATAGTTACAACAGAACTAAGAATGGCTTATGATATAGTTACAACAGAACTAAGAATGGCTTATGATATAGTTACAACAGAACTAAGAATGGCTTATGATATAGTTACAACAGAACTATGAATGGTTTATGATATAGTTACGACAGAACTATGAATGGCTTATGATATAGTTACGACAGAACTATGAATGGTTTATGATATAGTTACGACAGAACTATGAATGGTTTATGACATAGTTACGACAGAACTAAGAATGGCTTATGATATAGTTACGACAGAACTATGAATGGTTTATGATATAGTTACGACAGAACTATGAATGGTTTATGATATAGTTACGACAGAACTATGAATGGTTTATGATATAGTTACGACAGAACTATGAATGGTTTATGATATAGTTACGACAGAACTATGAATGGTTTATGATATAGTTACAACAGAACTATGAATGGTTTATGATATAGTTACGACAGAACTATGAATGGTTTATGATATAGTTACGACAGAACTATGAATGGTTTATGATATAGTTACGACAGAACTATGAATGGTTTATGATATAGTTACGACAGAACTATGAATGGTTTATGATATAGTTACGACAGAACTATGAATGGTTTATGATATAGTTACAACAGAACTATGAATAGTTTATGATATAGTTACGACAGAACTATGAATGGTTTATGATATAGTTACAACAGAACTATGAATGGTTTATGATATAGTTACGACAGAACTATGAATGGTTTATGATATAGTTACGACAGAACTATGAATGGTTTATGATATAGTTACGACAGAACTATGAATGGTTTATGATATAGTTACGACAGAACTATGAATGGTTTATGATATAGTTACGACAGAACTAAGAATGGTTTATGATATAGTTACAACAGAACTAAGAATGGTTTATGATATAGTTACAACAGAACTAAGAATGGTTTATGACAGCTATAACACAGCTAACGTCCCAATCCCACTTGGGCCAATAAATAAAACGATAATTACAACCATCAACTATAAATCGTTGGCAAGTCGTCACACTATTATAAAATACTTTATCATTGTACCTATCAATCAACTGATGAACAGTCGAGAAGCAATAGCGTAATGACTCAGATGTCTGTTTGTCGTTCTGCAGGCTAATAGCCAGTCAGCTGGAGGGTTTATTTGCATACTCAACAGTCAACGAGTAGACTGACTGATTGATTTCTGGGAAGATGGCTCTGTGGTTTTGGATAGGGGAGAGGTTAGCTAGCAACCTGGTCAAGTTTACATCAGCAAATTTAGAAGAAATTGATTAGGCTTCTCAATATAAATATGAACCTGATCTTTTTTCATTGCAGTGTGTTTTTAGCCACCCTTTAATTCACTGCACACAGTTTTGGTCAGGATTGTGTGGTAACTTGTGGTTAGGACCAGGATATCAGCAGTTGCTATGATGATTATTGGTGTTGACTGTGTTGTATTGTAGTTTACTATGCTGATTATGATGACTCATTATTTTGATGACCAGTTGAGAAGGTTAATTAGAAAATGTCAAGACATAAGGATATTTCTGAATTAATGTGAGCAGAAAGCAGTCCCATCAGTCATATGCATATACAGTATACATGGTAGGACATCTTCTATAACATTAGACAGTTCCCAGTTCCATAGATACAATAGCTAAATGCATGCGTCCTTCTTTCTGTCGGTGGTGTGTGTATGCGTGTGTATGTGTGTGTGCACATGCGACTGACAGAACTGTCCTGTTGGAGGACTCCTGCGGCTCAGTCTGTCCCAGAGGGCCGAGGGGTTTTTGCGGAGGTGCAGTCATATCGGGACAGAGTAGTTTCTGCCCGCTGGGGCCATGGGCTCACCATCAGCTGTCAGGTGCACATTCACCACACACACACACACACACACACACACACACACACACACACACACACACACACACACACACACACACACACACACACACACACACACACACACACACACACACACACACACACACACACACACAGAGTTCAAACTATGATAAAGAGCCTTATCACTAGGCAGGTTGGCTAACATTCTGACACATTGCTTATAGCTAAATGTATAATTGGGTCTATTGTTGACTTGTGTTGTTCAGCTCGTCATTCTCCTCCAAAGGAGATGACCTACCTATGTCTTCCTGCTGCTGATGCCTCCAAACAAAGCCTGTAAGTGTGTGTTCTGTGTGTGTGTGCTCACGCTCGTGTGTGCATAATGTGCGTGGGTGGTTTACATATACATTACGTTTATTATAACCCCTAAACCGTTTACAATAAACCAAACTCTAAGTTTGTGTTTTCTATCTCCTTTCCGTCCCCAGAAACCAGTTCTTTAAGGACCGCATCATATTCATCCACGAGTCCATCCTCAAAGGGAAGGGATGCCTGGTTCGCTGGCGAGAACTTGTTTAAATGTATTTATCATTGTTTTAATATATGAATGATGATTGATGTACTGTATTGATGACTTGATCATTCATTGATTGACTGATGTGTTCCCAGTGTGGCAGGTGTTTCCTGTAGTGTTGCATTGGTGGTGGTGAACATCATGACTGTTACTGGGCGGGGCTGAGTGGCATCGTTATCTGCGGTGAGCGTGGTGCAGCCGTATGCTTTGTGTGTATTGTTAGATATTACTGCACTGTTGGAGCTAGAAACACAAGCATTTCACTATACCCGCAATGACATCTACTAAACACGTGTATGTGACAAATAAAATGTAATTTGACATTGTGTTCCTACACCAGCGAGAGGACTAGCTGGTCAGAGTCAACAGGTCTTTTCTCTCTTTCTTCTCTCTTTCCCTCACCTATTGAGCCTTTGCTCTCCTCCTCTCATCTTGATCTCTCTCAGCTTCCCGAGTATTGACTGTCTTCCACTCTCTCTGGTTCTTTATCTCGCTCAGCTTCCCGAGTGTTGAATGTCCTCCACTCTCCCTGGTTCTTTATCTCTCTCACCTTCCCGAGTGTTGACTGTCCTCCACTCTCCCTGGTTCTTTATCTCTCTCACCTTCCCGAGTGTTGACTGTCCTCCACTCTGCCTGGTTCTTTATCTCTCTCACCTTCCCGAGTGTTGACTGTCCTCCACTCTGCCTGGTTCTTTATCTCTCTCACCTTCCTGAGTGTTGACTGTACTCCACTCTCCCGGGTTCTTTATCTCTCTCACCTTCCCGAGTGTTGACTGTCCTCCACTCTGCCTGGTTCTTTATCTCTCTCACCTTCCTGAGTGTTGACTGTACTCCACTCTCCCTGGTTCTTTATCTCTCTCACCTTCCCGAGTGTTGACTGTCCTCCACTCTCCCTGGTTCTTTATCTCTCTCACCTTCCCGAGTGTTGACTGTCCTCCACTCTCCCTGGTTCTTTATCTCTCTCAGCTTCCCGAGTGTTGACTGTCCTCCACTCTCTCTGGTTCTTTATCTCTCTCACCTTCCCGAGTGTTGACTGTCCTCCACTCTGCCTGGTTCTTTATCTCTCTCACCTTCCCGAGTGTTGAATGTCCTCCACTCTGCCTGGTTCTTTATCTCTCTCACCTTCCCGAGTGTTGACTGTCCTCCACTCTCCCTGGTTCTTTATCTCTCTCACTTTCCAGAGTGTTGACTGTCCTCCACTCTCCCTGGTTCTTTATCTCTCTCACCTTCCCGAGTGTTGACTGTCCTCCACTCTGCCTGGTTCTTTATCTCTCTCACCTTCCCGAGTGTTGACTGTCCTCCACTCTCCCTGGTTCTTTATCTACCTCACCTTCCCGAGTGTTGACTGTCCTCCACTCTCCCTGGTTCTTTATCTCTCTCACCTTCCCGAGTGTTGACTGTCCTCCACTCTGCCTGGTTCTTTATCTCTCTCACCTTCCCGAGTGTTGACTGTCCTCCACTCTCCCTGGTTCTTTATCTCTCTCAGCTTCCCGAGTGTTGACTGTCCTCCACTCTCTCTGGTTCTTTATCTCTCTCACCTTCCCGAGTGTTGACTGTCCTCCACTCTGCCTGGTTCTTTATCTCTCTCACCTTCCCGAGTGTTGAATGTCCTCCACTCTGCCTGGTTCTTTATCTCTCTCACCTTCCCGAGTGTTGACTGTCCTCCACTCTCCCTGGTTCTTTATCTCTCTCACTTTCCAGAGTGTTGACTGTCCTCCACTCTCCCTGGTTCTTTATCTCTCTCACCTTCCCAAGTGTTGACTGTCCTCCACTCTGCCTGGTTCTTTATCTCTCTCACCTTCCCGAGTGTTGACTGTCCTCCACTCTCCCTGGTTCTTTATCTATCTCACCTTCCCGAGTGTTGACTGTCCTCCACTCTGCCTGGTTCTTTATCTCTCTCACCTTCCCGAGTGTTGACTGTCCTCCACTCTCCCTGGTTCTTTATCTCTCTCACTTTCCAGAGTGTTGACTGTCCTCCACTCTCCCTGGTTCTTTATCTCTCTCACCTTCCCAAGTGTTGACTGTCCTCCACTCTGCCTGGTTCTTTATCTCTCTCACCTTCCCGAGTGTTGACTGTCCTCCACTCTCCCTGGTTCTTTATCTCTCTCACCTTCCCGAGTGTTGACTGTCCTCCACTCTCCCTGGTTCTTTATCTCTCTCACCTTCCCGAGTGTTGACTGTCCTCCACTCTCCCTGGTTCTTTATCTCTCTCACCTTCCCGAGTGTTGACTGTCCTCCATTCTGCCTGGTTCTTCTCTCTATCAATCTCCACCTTATGGTCTCTCTCTGCTTCCTTTCAACTATCCATTTCTTGTGACTCGTCCTTTCTTGTGACACTCTTTCCTGCTGTCTTTCTCTCTGTTCTCAGTATACAGTGCATTAAGAAAGTTTTCAGACCCCATGACTTTTTCCACATTTTGTTACGTTATGAAGTTATTTTAAAATGGATTAAATTGTCCCCCCCCCCCCTCATTAATCTACAAACAATATCCATAATAACAAAGCAAAAAGTATTCATACCCTTTACGCAGTACTTTGTTGAAGCACCTTTGGCAACGATTACAGTCTTGAGTCTTCTTGGGTATGACGCTACAAGCTTATAACACATGTATTGGGGACTTTCTCCCATTCTTCTCTGCAGATCCTCTCAAGCTCTGTCAGGTTGGATGGGGAGTGTCGCTGCACAGCTATTTTCAGGTCTCTCCAGAGATGTTAGATCGGGTTCAAGTCCGGGCTCTGGCTGGGCCACAAGGGCATTCAGAGACTTGTCCCGAAGCCCCTTCTGCGTTGTCTTGGCTGTGTGCTTAGGGTCGTTGTCATGTTGGAAGGTGAACCTTCACCCCAGTCTGATGTCCTGAGTGCTCTGGAGCAGGTTTTCATCAATGATCTCTCTGTACTTTGCTCCGTTCATCTTTCCCTGGATCCTGACTAGTCTCCCAGTCCCTGCCACTGAAAAACATAACCACAGCATGATGCTGCCACCACCATGCTTCCCCATAGGGATGGTGCCAGGTTTCCTCCAGACTTGACAGTTAGCATTCAGGCCAAAGAGTTCAATCTTGGTTTCATCAGACCAGATCATTTTGTTTCTCATGGTCTGATAGTCCTTTAGGTGCCTTTTGGCACACGTCAATCGGGCTGTCGTGTGCATTTTACTGAGGAGTGGCTTCTGTCTGGCCACTCTACCATGAAGGCCTGATTGGTGGAGTGCTGCAGAGATGGTCGTCCTTCTGGAAGGTTCTCGCATCTCTACAGAGGAACTCTGGAGCTCTGTTAGAGTGACCATCAGGTTCTTGGTCACCTCCCTGACCAAGGCCCTTCTCCTCTGATTGCTCAGTTTGGCCCGGCAACCAGCTCTAGGAAGAGTCTTGGTGGTTCCAAACTTCCTCCATTTAAGAATGATGGAGGCCACTGTGTTCTTGGGTACCTTCAACGCTGCAGAAGGTTTTTGCTACCCATCCCCAGATCTGTGACTCTAAACAATCTACAGACAATTCCTTCGACCTCACGGCTTAGTTTGTGCTCTGACATGCACTGTCAACTTTAGGCTCTTATATAGACAGGTGTGTGCCTTTCCAAATCATGTCCAATCAATTGAATTTACCACAGGTGGACTCCAATCAATTTGTAGAAACATCTCAAGGATGATCAATGGAAACAGGATGCACCTGAGCTCAATTTCGAAACTCATAGCAAGGGTCTGAATACTTATGTAAATAAGTTATGTTTTTTATTTTTAATAAATGTGCAAACATTTAAAAAAAATCTGTTTTTGCTTTGTCATTCTGGGGTACTGTGTGTAGATTGATGAGGAACAAAAATGTATTTAATCCATAAGGCTGTAATTGAACAAAATGTGGAAAAAGTCAAGGGGTCTGAATACTTTCCGAATGCGGTGTAGGTTATGGTTTAAGACAAGTATGAGAAGAACCCTTTCAACGATGAAGAGGAGATTGGAGCCCTTCTGTTGCCAAAGTCTCAGACCATCAGTGACTCCATAGCAACGGACACGGCACCAGCAACACATGTCTCCAGCCAGACACCTGTCACTCACGCAATGCCCAGCCAATCCTTGTGTCTCACTGCATAGATATGGGCTGGACTTGAGTTCCATATTCGCAGTCAACCAACTTTAAATCGACCAACTTTGATGGAGGCAAATGTGCAAAATTCCAAGTTGTCAAAAATATGATATGGGTCATATGTTTGCAAATGTGAATGCTGTCACAAGGGGATTTCTCAGTGGTCCCTGTGTGTGATTGGGGTCTTCTTTGACATGGGCTCCTTTCCCCCTAACTGTCACAGCAACATGGAAGAGCAATCCATCTGACAGCACAGCAAACATACTTTACTATAGGCTAAATGCAATCCACACCAAGACACAGGTACTCCTCTCATTTGATCATCTCCTTCACCCCTCTCCATACACATGCTCCTCTTTCTGTGAGTGTTGTGTGGGTTTGTGTGTGTGCTTTGTGTGTAATACTTATATGAAACTCCGCACTGCATCTTTATAGACCAACAGAATTTTGATTGTATGTATATTCAAGATTAGTCAAGAAAAAATATTCTGACATATTATTAAAAAAGAACCAAAACGTGTCTACTGTTTTCAAGTGGTATATGACTTTGCAAGCTCAGCTGCATTTCAATTTGTTCTCCACAGGAAGGCAATGTTCTTTATCACAATGATAATTAGCCTATGACTTTAGTAATTACAATGATTATACCTAGGCTACTTACTTTTTTTGCAATATGCCTTAGATGAAAAAATAGGCACCCAGTATGTTTCTTACATCTTCAGGCTTATTTGAGATCAAGTTTTCCCAATCCTTGAGGCTGTATCAATTGCACTTCTTGGACAGGGAATTAGGCCAAACGATTTGTATCATGAACATAAAATATCACTGGCAGGATGTATGCTTGATTTGTATCACGAACATAAAATATCACTGGCAGGATGTATGCTTCTATTTAGCCCATTACATGGGTTTATATAACTTCAAAGAATTGTTTTGCTCTCTACTACGGTGAATAGGTTGTCCCACTTTCCAGGTTTGCGGGTGTCCCGTGAGGGTTTCCCCCTGCTGTTTACGGGAGGCTTGCGCAGATAAGGTTCACAGAACTTAGCAGGTGCACATCTCTCTACTCGCCCCGCCCACTCCACAACTATGATTTAAGTTAAGTTGTCACGCTGCATTATGATCTTTCGAGACTGATTGATTTCAAAACTCAAAGGGGTTTCGAGTTTCAGAGGTAAGTCATGGACACTTGCTCTGCTCCCTCTAAAACATATAGGCTACCTGCAGCAAAAGATCAATTCACATCCAATTAAACGTTTTCAAAAGTGAATGTAGCCTATTCTTTAATTATTTTAATAAAATGTACATAATTGATCTGCAAGTTTACGCAAGCAATTTGGCATAAAAAAATGGAATCATAATATTTTTGCAGACATTTGTAATAAAATGTATGTGTGCTGGATCATTTGTAGACTAAATATCTGAATGCTTGTCTACAGCGTCTCTTGGCTAGAGATGAATCCGGATTCGGACTACGGCATGTCTACAGTGAGCTGTGGAAACGGGAAGCTCCGCTCGTGGCTGATCGAGCAGGTTGACACCGGGAACTACGCGGGCCTCGTGTGGGAGAACGACGACAAGAGCATCTTCAGGATACCGTGGAAGCACGCAGGCAAGCAGGACTACAACCGGGACGAGGATGCCGCTCTCTTCAAGGTACTGTATGATACGGGGCCTCAACGGAATGTCTCTCAACTGTTGCATTTACGCACTGCATTTGTTAGAGATGTGTATTATACACTTGACCAAAATATTGGACATTTAGTTGTGTTGGTTGCAAACAGAACTATTAGACTAAAGATGAGTTCATTTCGTGCGCTTTGGGTAGGTTGAAGTGCCAAATCCCAGAAGCACAGGACTTGTCTTCAACTCATGCACAACTGCACCGGTGATTCGTTACCCATATCTCACGGCTCGGTTTTGTGTGACATTCCTGCAGGCTTGGGCGCTGTTTAAGGGCAAGTTTCGTGAGGGCATCGACAAACCGGACCCGCCAACGTGGAAGACGCGCCTGCGGTGCGCACTCAACAAAAGTAACGACTTCGAAGAACTCGTGGAAAAGAGTCAACTGGACATCTCAGACCCCTACAAAGTCTACCGGATCATACCCGAGGGCGCCAAGAGACGTCAGTATAATTATATTCTATCAATTCTAGAAAATGTTATCAATTCTACCAGGTATTCTATAAATTTAAGTGGCATTCCAATACATGCAATAAACGGTAGTTGTATGAATGAAAATGATGAAAACAGGTTATCAAAAGTTATAAAATCAACTTCTTGTTTTTATCATATACTGTACACCACCATCAGTAGGACACAGAGTTGTCCCCCACTCACTGAATGCCCCGATGGGTTTATTTGTAAGGGGGGGGGGGGGGGGGGGTTGAGAGGGTTTTGATAGGGGGGTAGGGTTTTGACAGGGTTTGATGGGGGGGGGGGGGGGGGTTGGGTTTGACAGGGTTTGATAGGGGGGTAGGGTTTTGATAGGGTTTGATGGGGGGGGGTAGAGTTTTGATAGGGTTTGATGGGGGGGTAGGGTTTTGATAGGGTTTGATGGGGGGGGTAGGGTTTTGATAGGGTTTGATGGGGGGGTAGGGTTTTGATAGGGTTTGATGGGGGGGGTAGGGTTTTGATAGGGTTTGATGGGGGGGGGGTAGAGTTTTGATAGGGTTTGATGGGGGGGGTAGGGTTTTGATAGGGTTTGATGGGGGGGTAGGGTTTTGATAGGGTTTGATGGGGGGGGTAGGGTTTTGATAGGGTTTGATGGGGGGGGGGGGTAGGGTTTTGATAGGGTTTGATGGGGGGGGGGGTTTGATAGGGTTTGATGTGGGGGGGTAGGGTAGGGTTTTGATAGGGTTTTGACAGGGGGTAGGGTTTTGATAGGGTTTGATAGGAGCCAGTGAGTTCTGTACAAATACACATCAGTATGCTGGATAATCAAGCTGCCAAACCACAAGACACTGTAAATTAGTTACAGCCAAATGTAGGATAAAGTCCTGATTATGCTTGTGCATGTGTAATAATGAACGTATTATTCTCTTATGAACTTTGAGAGCGCAATGAATGTGTGTGTGTCTGTGTTTTGTTTCAATTATTCCTCCTGTGTAACAGATTTCTTGCTATCAGGATCCAAACAGGAGGATGGTGGCAGCCCGCAGACTCCCCCGAGCTATCCCATGCACCCCTCCTACCCCGCCCTACAGACTCAGGTAACTATTACAAGGAAGGCTGTGCGTGTGTGTGTGTGCGCAGTGTTGGGGAAGATATTCAGAAATATAGTTAACCAATGACTTCACACTGGAAGAAGTTAAGCTACACTAAAGCTCCCCTTAAGAAACATATAGTTTAACTAAAGTTACTGTGAAAAAGTAGTTCACTACATCAAAACTACTTTAAATGTCAAATGGCATAGAATACAGATTGCAAGACAGATCACTCTGGAGACAGATATTAACAGAATGTGTAATTTAGCCTATTTAACACAAACTGTGTTTAAAGTGAGAATTAGTCATGTCTGATGCCTAAAAAGAAAGGAAATTCTCTGCTTCACCCATCTTTTCTTTTTGCAAAATAAGTTGTGTGTGGTTCCAGTAGTTAGCTACATGGCAAAAAAAGTAACTAACTACTAAAAACACTATCTAGATTTGAATATAGTTCAACTACCACCAAGCTACTGCAAAATGTAGTTAAATTACTAGTTGAACTACATGTAGTTCACTACTCCCCAACACTGCGTGCATGTGTGAGAGAGAGACAGCTGCACAAATCTCTGTCTCTATGTGTGCAGATGTGATGGTTTGACTGAGGGGTATCTCCCTGTCTCTATGTGTGTAGATGTCTGGGTACATGCCCAGTACAGAGCGAGGCTGGATGAGGGACTATCTTCCAGAGCAGACCTCGCTCCCTGAGCTGCCCTATGGCCAGTGTTCCTACCCCTCACGCAGCCTACCCTGGGCCCAGGGCCCCAGCATGGACAACGGTAGGCCCAATACCACCAATACCACAGCATCCATGTTTGTTTGTATGAGAGAATGTCATTTAGGGTGTGTAGATGTGTAGTCAGAATCACCTTTATTCACCAAATACATTTGCATGTACAGGAATTTGACTTGGTGAAATGGTGCAGCCACAATAAACAGGACATACAGACAACATACTGTATGTAGAAGCAGAGTTTACACAAATCCATGTGGTATGTACACTATGTAGACTGTAAGCTAAGAACTACAAGCTACACTATAAACACTAAGTTACATTATAAATGATGTATGTAGAGATGTATAAATAAATAAATACACATTTTACAGAATGATGTGCGGTTGGGGAAATATGTAAATGAAAGAGTCGGGTGCATATGAGTGTGTGCAGAGAGTGTAAAGAGCAATTTGCCATTCTAGGATGATAGACTATGTACTATGAATTAGAAAATGTATCGTGGACCAGGTGGCCCAGTTGGTGAGGGTCAACCAGCTATTCAGGCGATGGGAGTTATGTTCACATGGGCCTACATACCAACTTGACATTGCTCAAATAACTTGCTTTTCACGTGATTGTCGATTCGACCCATGATATTTGTGTGTATGCTGTTCTGTTGTGTGTTGGAATAAGTGCCTTTATTCAGGTACTGTCTCTCTGTGTTTGCAGGGTACCAGATTACAGGGTCCTTCTACACCTACCCTACTGATGGCCAGCCCTCCCCCTTCACACTGGACACCAGCATGAGATCAGCTGAGGCACTCTCAGGTACAATATACAGTGTACACACACACTTATTTACTTCATGTATGACTTGCCAATAACACATTTTGTTCCACGTAATTGGTATTATATTGTGTTAGCTCTGACCATTACTCCCTCCTCCACCCCAGATATGCGGTTACATGTGTCAGTGTTCTACCGGGACTCCTTGTGGAGGGAGGTGACCACCTCCAGTCCTGAAGGCTGTCGCATCACTCCCTGCTCCCCAGACGACAAGCTCTATTCCCCCACTGGAGGTCCAGACCTGGTGCCCCTACCCCTGGACAGCCTGCCAGCCCTGGGGAGGGGAGATGAGTGCCCCCCCAGCCCCCCTGGTGGTACCCTGGAGAGGGGCGTGCTGCTATGGATGGCCCCAGATGGCCTCTACGCTCGGCGGCTGTGCCAGGAGAGAGTGTTCTGGGAGGGAGGGTTATCGTCCTACGGAGATAAACCCAACAAGCTGGAGAGAGAACACACCTGTAAACTACTGCACACACAGGACTACTTTGCAGGTGAGTTAACGTACACTGCAGGCAGGCAGGCGGGCACGCACCCACACACGTGTCTCATTCACTGGCAAACCAAACCACTCTGTTGTCATGCTGTTTCCTGGTCATGAACAGGAAGCAGATACGTCCTCATTTCCTTGAAATATGATGAGATTGCCTCCATAATCCCCAACACACACTTTTAAGAATGACATACAGTAGTGACCTCATCCCCGCCCACCTACCACAGATGTGTTCAGCCTGATTGGTCTAATTTGCTTATAGAACCAGGAGTTTCCATCCAGTCACACAACCTCTAAAGTCACCACCACACCAGCTCATAAGAATTCCCTTTGACCAAAATGTATTAACCCTTTATAGGGGGTTAAGCCTTTATAGGGGGTCTAGATTGAATCCTCTTTCTCCCTCCCTGCAATCTGTCCTCTCTACCTAACTATCTCTACCTCACCTCTCTCCCTGTTTGTCTCAGAGCTGCGGGGCTATGCCCACCACGTCTCTCCTCTGTACCTAATCTAACCATTTCCACCTCACCTCCCTCCCTAAGAGCTGCGGGGCTATGCCCACCATGTCTCTCCTCTGTACCTAATATAACCATCTCCACCTCACCTCCCTCCCTCCCTATTTGTGTCAGAGCTGCAGGGCTATGCTCACCATGTCTCTCCTCTGTACCTAATATAACCATCTCCACCTCACCTCCCTCCCTCCCTGTTTGTGTCAGAGCCACGGGGCTATGCTCACCATGTCTCTCCTCTGTACCTAATCTAACCATCTCCACCTCACCTCCCTCCCTCCCTGTTTGTCTCAGAGCCACGGGGATATGCTCACCATGTCTCTCCTCTGTACCTAATATAACCATCTCCACCTCACCTCCCTCCCTCCCTGTTTGTGTCAGAGCCACGGGGCTATGCTCACCATGTCTCTCCTCTGTACCTAATATAACCATCTAGACCCTATTAACCACTTATTTCTCTCTGTCTACCAGAGCTGCAGGGCTATGCCCTCCACGGCCGGCCCCCTCCACGTCTCCAGGTGCTGCTGAGTTTTGGAGACGAGTGTCTGGACCCGCAGAGACAGAGGAGGACCCTCACTGTACAGGTACAGTATATAACTATCACCTAATATCAATATGACCTCTACTCTACTACTACCCAAACCCCATCCCCTAATCCTGGCCCTCTCTCCACCCCCTAACCTCTCTCCATTCTACTCAAATCAAACTGTATTTGTCACATGCTTCGTAAACAATAGGTGTAGACCAGTGGTGTAAAGTACATACGTAAAAATACTTTAAAATACTTCTTAAGTCGTTTTTTGGGGGTCTGTACTTTACTTTTTATATTTTTGACAACTTTCACTTTTACTTCACTACATTCCTAAAGAAAATAATGTACTTTTTACAGCATACATTTTCCCTGACACCCAAATGCACTCGTTACATGATGAATGCTTAGCAGGACAGGAAAATGGTCCAATTGACGCACTTATCAAGATAACTTGTGGTCATCCCTACTGACTCTGGCTTACTAAACACAAATGCATCATTTGTAAATTATGTCTGAGTGTTGGGGTGTGCCCCTGGCTAATCGTACATTTTTAAAACAAGAAAATGGTGTCGTCTGCTTTGCTTAATATAAGGATTTTGAAATTATTTATATTTCTACTTTTGATACTTAAGTATATTTTAGAGCTGACATTTACTTTTGATACTTAAGTATATTTAGAACCAAATACTTTTAGACTTTTACCCAAGTAGCATTTTACTGGGTGACTTTCACTTTTACTTGAGTAACTTTCTATTAAGATATCTATACTTTTACTCAAGTATGACAGTTGTGTACTTTTTCCACCACTGGTGTAGACTAACAGGGAAACGCTTACTTACGGGCCCTTCCCAACAATGCAGAGAGAAAGAAGGTGTCATTTTCACTGCTCTGATGACAGGTAATTGTCTCCCCTAATACAGGACTAATAAAGACCTATTGCACCATTTTTTTTGTTAAATATACAGTACCAGTCAAAAGATTGGACACACCGACTCATTCAAGGGTTTTTCTTTATTTGTACTATTTTCTACATTGTAGAATTATAATGAAGACATCAAAAATATGAAATAACACATATGGAATCATGTACAGTGCTATATGTGTTATTTCATAGTTTTGATGTCTTCACTATTATTCTACAATGTAGAAAATAGTAAAAATAAAAACCCTTGAATGAGTAGGTATGTCCAAACTTTTGACTGGTACTGTATATACACTACCGTTCAAAAGTTTGGGGTCACTTAGAAATGTCCTTGTTTTTGAAAGAAAATTACATTTTTTCTCCATTAAAATACAGTGTAGACATTGTTAATGTTGTAAATGACCATTGTAGCTGGAAACGGCTGATTTTTAATGGAACATCTACATAGGCGTACAGAGGCCGTTATCAGCAACCATCACTCCTGTGTTCCAATGGCACGTTGTGTTAGCTAATCCAAGTTTATAATTTTAAAAGGCTGATTGATCATGAGAAAACAGAGTCCAAATGGCAGCTTCAAATGTTTAGAAGGCCAGCATCCCGGAGTCGCCTCTTCACTGTTGACGTTGAGACTGGTGTTTTGAGGATACTATTTAATGAAGCTGCCAGTTGAGGACTTGTGCTGCATTTGTTTCTCAAACTAGACACTCTAATGTACTTGTCCTCTTGCTCAGTTGTGCACCGGGGCCTCCCACTCCTCTTTCTATTCTGGTTAGGGCCAGTTTGCGCTGTTCTGTGAAGGGAATAGTACACAGCGTTGTACCAGAACTTCAGTTTCTTGGCAATTTCTCGCATGGAATAGCCTACAATACTCAACTAGTCTAAAGAATGCCAGTTTTATTGCTTCTTTAATCAGAACAATCATTTTCAGCTGTGCTAACATAATTGCAAAAGGTTTTTCTAATGATCAATTAGTCTTTTACAATGATAAACTTGGATTAGCTAACACAATGTGCCATTGGAACACTGCAGTGATGGTTGCTGATAATGGACATCTGTACGCCTATGTAGATATTCCATTAAAAAAAAATCTGCCGTTTCCAGCTACAATAGTAATTTACATCATTAACAATGTCTACACTGTATTTCTGATCAATTTTATGTTATTTTAATGGACCCAAAAAATAGATTTCCTTTCAAAAACAAGGACATATCTAAGTGACCCCAACTTTTGAACAGTAATGTATAAATTTAGTTGTAAAAAATTTGGTGGGGTATTTATCAGGGGTTGCTGCAGCTCTCAGCACCCCTACGTCCTGTGGCTATGCCCCATTACAACCGCCACCAGCTCCCAGTGACACCAGTACTGATCCCTGCTGTTCCCCTCCGCCCCTGCAGGCGGAGCCCATGTTTGCCAGGCAACTCCTATACTACACCCAGCACCAGCAGACCAGCGGACACTACTACCGCAGCTACGACCTCTCCCTGCCAGGGGTCACGGAACACAGCATGACACCTGCTTTAACCGAGGACTACCAGAGGTTCATCACGCATCACCATAGCAACACCCTGCAGGACTGACATATCTGGCCATCTCTGATCACAGTCAGACTGCGGTGCAGGATATGGGGAGAGGAGGAGATGGGAGAAAGCCTGGGGAGAGGAGGAGAGTCATTTCCCTGTACTCTGGATCCCAGATTTCACTCAAAGCCCAAGCAGAACTATGCCACTCCAATCCAAGACAGACTGAACCTAGCCAGGCCAGACTGAACTGAACCAAGCCAGACTGAACTGAACCTAGCTAGGCCAGACTGAACCTAGCCAGGCCAGACTGAACTGAACCAAGCCAGACTGAACTGAACCTAGCCAGGCCAGACTGAACTGAACCAAGCCAGGTTATGGAGGAACATACAACCTCTTCAGTGGTCCCGGGGTAACAGATGCATATCTGTTGTATATTGTAGATGTGTTTGTGTGTTGTAAGGACTCAAGGGAATCAATGTTCCAAATATTCTTTGGACCAAACTTTATTTCAACAACTCAGGGAGCCGTCTTTTGGCCGTAGAGACCCAAACTTGACTGACATTTTGTGTTTCAACGTCCACTTTCTGTCCACAGCAACAGAACTGACAGCTGTAGTGATTGTATTGACATGTTTTTTAATGTGCTTAATTGTGTTTGCTCAATTTCTTCTGTAACTATGTTAGAAATTTTACCTGACTACTGTATGTAGATTTCCCAGCATCAATACTGAATAATAGGGAATACTGTAATAGAGATGACCAAAGACGGCCTCTGAGATTGGACCACACTGAAACACTGACTAGCATGCTGAATCTTTGATAAACTCAGTGAGATTGGACCACACTGAAACACTGACTAGCATGCTGAACCCTTCAATAAGCTCAGTCTGTCATACATATGGAACATGTTTTGTAATAGAAAAATAAAAAATTGTACCAAAGCAAAAATGGTGCATTTTTTGAGACAAACAGACATTCAATCAAATAGCTAGAGGGTTCATGTTAGACAAGGGATTTGTGGTGAAGTGACATCCTTCGGATGTGTGCATGTGTTTATGTGTGTGTGTGTGTTCTTTTGTGCGTCTGTGTACAGGAAGCCTGGTTCCGATGCAGGATGACGCTGGTTAATCAAACACACTCACAGGAGAACGCTGTCATAAACAATGTGTGATGACATCACCAGGGGAAGAGGTTGGCCACTCTTTCCACCCCAACGGGGCCCTAAGAGCCTTAGCGTTTAGAACTGATACAAGTGTTTCCTGGGGTGCCTCTACATGCGCTGACTACATTTCAATTTCCATGGAAGAATAGTGAAAAACCCTGAGTAGAATTCTCAATCACTGGCTGACTGATAGAGTAAACAAGACTGGGTAGTACTGATAAAGTAAACAAGACTGGGTAGTACTGATAAAGTAAACAAGACTGGGTAGTACTGATAAAGTAAACAAGACTGGGTAGTACTGATAAAGTAAACAAGACTGGGTAGTACTGATAAAGTAAACAAGACTGGGTAGTACTGATAAAGTAAACAAGACTGGGTAGTACTGATAAAGTAAACAAGACTGGGTAGTACTGATAAAGTAAACAAGACTGGGTAGTACTGATAAAGTAAACAAGACTGGGTAGTACTGATAAAGTAAACAAGACTGGGTAGTACTGATAAAGTAAACAAGACTGGGTAGTACTGATAAAGTAAACAAGACTGGGTAGTACTGATAAAGTAAACAAGACTGGGTAGTACTGATAAAGTAAACAAGACTGGGTAGTACTGATAAAGTAAACAAGACTGGGTAGTACTGATAAAGTAAACAAGACTGGGTAGTACTGATAAAGTAAACAAGACTGGGTAGTACTGATAAAGTAAACAAGACTGGGTAGTACTGATAAAGTAAATAAGACTGGGTAGTACTGATAAAGTAAACAAGACTGGGTAGTACTGATAAAGTAAACAAGACTGGGTAGTACTGATAAAGTAAACAAGACTGGGTAGTACTGATAAAGTAAACAAGACTGGGTAGTACTGATAAAGTAAACAAGACTGGGTAGTACTGATAAAGTAAACAAGACTGGGTAGTACTGATAAAGTAAACAAGACTGGGTAGTACTGATAAAGTAAACACGACTGGGTAGTACTGATAAAGTAAATAAGACTGGGTAGTACTGATAAAGTAAACAAGACTGGGTAGTACTGATAAAGTAAACAAGACTGGGTAGTACTGATAAAGTAAACAAGACTGGGTAGTACTGATAAAGTAAACAAGACTGGGTAGTACTGATAAAGTAAACAAGACTGGGTAGTACTGATAAAGTAAACAAGACTGGGTAGTACTGATAAAGTAAACAAGACTGGGTAGTACTGATAAAGTAAACAAGACTGGGTAGTACTGATAAAGTAAACACGACTGGGTAGTACTGATAAAGTAAACAAGACTGGGTAGTACTGATAAAGTAAACAAGACTGGGTAGTACTGATAAAGTAAACAAGACTGGGTAGTACTGATAAAGTAAATAAGACTGGGTAGTACTGATAAAGTAAACAAGACTGGGTAGTACTGATAAAGTAAACAAGACTGGGTAGTACTGATAAAGTAAACAAGACTGGGTAGTACTGATAAAGTAAATAAGACTGGGTAGTACTGATAAAGTAAATAAGACTGGGTAGTACTGATAAAGTAAATAAGACTGGGTAGTACTGATAAAGTAAACAAGACTGGGTAGTACTGATAGAGTAAACACGACTGGGTAGTACTGATAAAGTAAATAAGACTGGGTAGTACTGATAAAGTAAACAAGACTGGGTAGTACTGATAGAGTAAACAAGACTGGGTAGTACTGATAGAGTAAACAAGACTGGGTAGTACTGATAGAGTAAACAAGACTGGGTAGTACTGATAAAGTAAACAAGACTGGGTAGTACTGATAGAGTAAACAAGACTGGGTAGTACTGATAGAGTAAACAAGACTGGGTAGTACTGATAGAGTAAACAAGACTGGGTAGTACTGATAGAGTAAACAAGACTGGGTAGTACTGATAAAGTAAACAAGACTGGGTAGTACTGATAAAGTAAACAAGACTGGGTAGTACTGATAGAGTAAACAAGACTGGGTAGTACTGATAAAGTAAACAAGACTGGGTAGTACTGATAGAGTAAACAAGACTGGGTAGTACTGATAAAGTAAACAAGACTGGGTAGTACTGATAGAGTAAACAAGACTGGGTAGTACTGATAGAGTAAACAAGACTGGGTAGTACTGATAGAGTAAACAAGACTGGGTAGTACTGATAAAGTAAACAAGACTGGGTAGTACTGATAAAGTAAACAAGACTGGGTAGTACTGATAAAGTAAACAAGACTGGGTAGTACTGATAGAGTAAACAAGACTGGGTAGTACTGATAAAGTAAACAAGACTGGGTAGTACTGATAGAGTAAACAAGACTGGGTAGTACTGATAAAGTAAACAAGACTGGGTAGTACTGATAAAGTAAACAAGACTGGGTAGTACTGATAGAGTAAACAAGACTGGGTAGTACTGATAGAGTAAACAAGACTGGGTAGTACTGATAGAGTAAACAAGACTGGGTAGTACTGATAGAGTAAACAAGACTGGGTAGTACTGATAGAGTAAACAAGACTGGGTAGTACTGATAAAGTAAACAAGACTGGGTAGTACTGATAAAGTAAACAAGACTGGGTAGTACTGATAAAGTAAACAAGACTGGGTAGTACTGATAGAGTAAACAAGACTGGGTAGTACTGATAAAGTAAACAAGACTGGGTAGTACTGATAGAGTAAACAAGACTGGGTAGTACTGATAGAGTAAACAAGACTGGGTAGTACTGATAGAGTAAACAAGACTGGGTAGTACTGATAAAGTAAACAAGACTGGGTAGTACTGATAAAGTAAACAAGACTGGGTAGTACTGATAAAGTAAACAAGACTGGGTAGTACTGATAAAGTAAACAAGACTGGGTAGTACTGATAAAGTAAACAAGACTGGGTAGTACTGATAAAGTAAACAAGACTGGGTAGTACTGATAAAGTAAACAAGACTGGGTAGTACTGATAGAGTAAACAAGACTGGGTAGTACTGATAGAGTAAACAAGACTGGGTAGTACTGATAAAGTAAACAAGACTGGGTAGTACTGATAAAGTAAACAAGACTGGGTAGTACTGATAGAGTAAACAAGACTGGGTAGTACTGATAAAGTAAACAAGACTGGGTAGTACTGATAAAGTAAACAAGACTGGGTAGTACTGATAGAGTAAACAAGACTGGGTAGTACTGATAAAGTAAACAAGACTGGGTAGTACTGATAAAGTAAACAAGACTGGGTAGTACTGATAAAGTAAATAAGACTGGGTAGTACTGATAAAGTAAACAAGACTGGGTAGTACTGATAAAGTAAACACGACTGGGTAGTACTGATAAAGTAAATAAGACTGGGTAGTACTGATAAAGTAAACAAGACTGGGTAGTACTGATAGAGTAAACAAGACTGGGTAGTACTGATAGAGTAAACAAGACTGGGTAGTACTGATAGAGTAAACAAGACTGGGTAGTACTGATAAAGTAAACAAGACTGGGTAGTACTGATAGAGTAAACAAGACTGGGTAGTACTGATAGAGTAAACAAGACTGGGTAGTACTGATAGAGTAAACAAGACTGGGTAGTACTGATAGAGTAAACAAGACTGGGTAGTACTGATAAAGTAAACAAGACTGGGTAGTACTGATAAAGTAAACAAGACTGGGTAGTACTGATAGAGTAAACAAGACTGGGTAGTACTGATAAAGTAAACAAGACTGGGTAGTACTGATAGAGTAAACAAGACTGGGTAGTACTGATAAAGTAAACAAGACTGGGTAGTACTGATAGAGTAAACAAGACTGGGTAGTACTGATAGAGTAAACAAGACTGGGTAGTACTGATAGAGTAAACAAGACTGGGTAGTACTGATAAAGTAAACAAGACTGGGTAGTACTGATAAAGTAAACAAGACTGGGTAGTACTGATAAAGTAAACAAGACTGGGTAGTACTGATAGAGTAAACAAGACTGGGTAGTACTGATAAAGTAAACAAGACTGGGTAGTACTGATAAAGTAAACAAGACTGGGTAGTACTGATAGAGTAAACAAGACTGGGTAGTACTGATAGAGTAAACAAGACTGGGTAGTACTGATAGAGTAAACAAGACTGGGTAGTACTGATAGAGTAAACAAGACTGGGTAGTACTGATAGAGTAAACAAGACTGGGTAGTACTGATAAAGTAAACAAGACTGGGTAGTACTGATAAAGTAAACAAGACTGGGTAGTACTGATAAAGTAAACAAGACTGGGTAGTACTGATAGAGTAAACAAGACTGGGTAGTACTGATAAAGTAAACAAGACTGGGTAGTACTGATAGAGTAAACAAGACTGGGTAGTACTGATAGAGTAAACAAGACTGGGTAGTACTGATAGAGTAAACAAGACTGGGTAGTACTGATAAAGTAAACAAGACTGGGTAGTACTGATAAAGTAAACAAGACTGGGTAGTACTGATAAAGTAAACAAGACTGGGTAGTACTGATAAAGTAAACAAGACTGGGTAGTACTGATAAAGTAAACAAGACTGGGTAGTACTGATAAAGTAAACAAGACTGGGTAGTACTGATAAAGTAAACAAGACTGGGTAGTACTGATAGAGTAAACAAGACTGGGTAGTACTGATAGAGTAAACAAGACTGGGTAGTACTGATAAAGTAAACAAGACTGGGTAGTACTGATAAAGTAAACAAGACTGGGTAGTACTGATAGAGTAAACAAGACTGGGTAGTACTGATAAAGTAAACAAGACTGGGTAGTACTGATAAAGTAAACAAGACTGGGTAGTACTGATAGAGTAAACAAGACTGGGTAGTACTGATAAAGTAAACAAGACTGGGTAGTACTGATAAAGTAAACAAGACTGGGTAGTACTGATAAAGTAAACAAGACTGGGTAGTACTGATAAAGTAAACAAGACTGGGTAGTACTGATAAAGTAAACAAGACTGGGTAGTACTGATAAAGTAAACAAGACTGGGTAGTACTGATAATGTAAACAAGACTGGGTAGTACTGATAAAGTAAACAAGACTGGGTAGTACTGATAAAGTAAACAAGACTGGGTAGTACTGATAGAGTAAACAAGACTGGGTAGTACTGATAAAGTAAACAAGACTGGGTAGTACTGATAAAGTAAACAAGACTGGGTAGTACTGATAAAGTAAACAAGACTGGGTAGTACTGATAAAGTAAACAAGACTGGGTAGTACTGATAAAGTAAACAAGACTGGGTAGTACTGATAGAGTAAACAAGACTGGGTAGTACTGATAAAGTAAACAAGACTGGGTAGTACTGATAAAGTAAACAAGACTGGGTAGTACTGATAGAGTAAACAAGACTGGGTAGTACTGATAAAGTAAACAAGACTGGGTAGTACTGATAAAGTAAACAAGACTGGGTAGTACTGATAGAGTAAACAAGACTGGGTAGTACTGATAGAGTAAACAAGACTGGGTAGTACTGATAAAGTAAACAAGACTGGGTAGTACTGATAAAGTAAACAAGACTGGGTAGTACTGATAAAGTAAACAAGACTGGGTAGTACTGATAGAGTAAACAAGACTAGGTAGTACTGATAAAGTAAACAAGACTGGGTAGTACTGATAAAGTAAACAAGACTGGGTAGTACTGATAGAGTAAACAAGACTGGGTAGTACTGATAAAGTAAACAAGACTGGGTAGTACTGATAGAGTAAACAAGACTGGGTAGTACTGATAGAGTAAATAAGACTGGGTAGTACTTTAAATTGTAATATGCTGTAACATATGTAATAGTAATAATGTACTATATTTTTGGGGGAAACGGTTATAGATGAAAAAGTCTTCTAAATTACACTGATATGTATTACAACCATTAGTGAACAGGTGTACCATTGTAAGGAAGGACAGAGTTGAAACACCCTTAAGGATGAGACAACATACAACAGGTTTATAAGATGTCTGATAAGAATGATCAAAGAAAATAAATTAATTTGTCTGACCATTTGTTCCACCACCTACCTACACAATCCCTATGTAACCTGTGGTTCTTCCCATTACAGCCTTATTACCAAAAACACCTATTTCAAAGAATCCACCTTGATTGATGTAAACATGTTTTCAGCTGCGTCCAAAATGGAACAGAAGTGTGGTGTAAAAACTCCCCTCCCCACCTCACTTCTCCAGCTGTAAACAGTACCGGTTGTGGAAGGATGAGACCTGAGGGCTTTGAACATACTGCTGATGTGAATGAATCCGTGGGTGGACACTCCACATAGAGAGCTAAGTTTAGAACAGACCAGAAAGAAGAGAGAATCAAAACAACCGCAGTCTAAATGGCTTTTCCCCTGACTGGCCTGGGGTTATGGTGCTGCTGACGAAATCTCCCCTGCCTGGCCTGGGGTTATGGTGCTGCTGACGAAATCTCCCCTGCCCGGCCTGGGGTTATGGTGCTGCTGACGAAATCTCCCCTGACTGGCCTGGGGTTATGGTGCTGCTGACGAAATCTCCCCTGACCGGCCTGGGGTTATGGTGCTGCTGACGAAATCTCCCCTGCCTGGCCTGGGGTTATGGTGCTGCTGACGAAATCTCCCCTGCCTGGCCTGGGGTTATGGTGCTGCTGATGAAATCTCCCCTGCCTGGCCTGGGGTTATGGTGCTGCTGATGAAATCTCCCCTGCCTGGCCTGGGGTTATGGTGCTGCTGATGAAATCTCCCCTGCCTGGCCTGGGGTTATGGTGCTGCTGTTGATAATGTAGCTCACATTATGCAATTTGGCTTTGCTTTTTCTCGAACAGTCGATAGTGGCAATAAGAAGATAAGCACATTTTTGGGTTTGTTTTGTCGATAAGAACATTTCAATCTCATATTTTATTTGCATTTTTGGTTAGATTAGCGGCAAAATTCATGGATTCGGCTATTTCAGCCACACCCATGCTGTCAGGTGTATAAAAATGAGTGCACAGCCATGCAATCTCCATAGACAAACACTGGCAGGAGATTGGCCTGAACTGAAGAGCTCATTGACTTTCAACGTGGCACCGTCATAGGATGCTACTTTTCCAACAAGTCAGTTCGTAACATGTCTGCCCTGCTAGAGCTGCCCTGGTCAACTGTAAGTGCTGTTGTTGTGAAAAAGTATAGGAGCAATAACGGCTCAGCTGCGAAGTGGTAGGCCACACAAGCAATAACGGCTCAGCTGCGAAGTGGTAGGCCACACAAGCTCACAGAACGGTACCGGCAAGTGCTGAAGCGTGTCAAAATCATCTGTCCTTGGTTGCAACACTCACTACCGAGTTCCAAACTGTATCTGGAAGCAAATTCAGCAGAATAACTGTTCGTCGAGAGCTTCATGAAATGAAGATCACCATGCGCAATGCCAAGCTCGCCACTATTGGACTCTGGAGCAGTGGAAACGTGTTCTCTGGAGTGATGAATCACGCTTCACCATCTGGCAATCCGACGGACAAATCTGTGTTTGGCGGATGCCAGGAGAACGCTACCTGCCCCAGTGTATAATGCCAACTGTAAAGTTTGATGGAGGAGGAATAATGGTCTGGGGATGTTTTTCATGGTGCAGGCTTAGTTCAAAACTTTGTGGCAACAGTTTGGGGAAGGCCCTTTCCTGTTTCTGTATGACAATGCTCCAGGGCACAAAGCAAGGTCCATACAGAAATGTTTTTGCGAGCCAGGCCTAATCACCCAACATTAGTGCCCGACCTCACTAATGCTCTTGTGGCTGAATGGAAGCAAGTTCCCACAGCAATGTTCCAACATGTGGAGTGGAAAGCCTTCCCAGAAGAGTGGAGGCTGTTATAACAGCAAAGGGGGGACCAACTCCATATTAATGCCCATGATTTTGGAATGAAATGTTCGACGAGCAGGTGTCCACATTATTTTGTAGTGTAGGTTATTGCTGGTAGGCTATTCAAGTCCCGATTGAGTTTTGTGTTGAGTTGTCTGGTAATGAGTGATGTTTTCATAATCACTCATGAATGTGTGTAAAATGTTACTATCTTTTGTGATAAAACCCCCTGAGCTAACCCCATGGCTCAACTCATGAGAGTCAAGAGTGTGGCAGCATGTATCTACTATTACAATGTCTGACATTCAAGCTGCATCACAACTGGCCGTGATTGGGAGTCACATAGGGCGGCACACAATTGGCCCAGCGTCGTCTGGGTTTGGCCGGTGTAGGCCGTCATTGTAAATAAGAATTTGTTCTTAACTGACTTGCCTAGTTAAATAAAGGTTAAAACATACGAACACATAAATACTGAAAAACCGCAACCATCCACCTACAACCGAATCTGCCCTAAATTTTTACAGCCAGTATGGAGTTAGCATAGACCACTCCTCTTGCTGTCTATCTTGCAGAACGATTCACAACTTCCTACCCCACCCCACTCTACTAACACCCCATCCCTGTCTAACTGGCCCTACCCATTACTAGTGCTAGACTATGTGTGAGCTGTCAGTGCACTGTCTCTGCACAACCTTCTATGGGACAAGCCTAATCAAGGTCAAGGACACTGTATGGTCTGAGTGAGTGGGGTTGGGTAGGGTGTGAGTAGATATGACAATGGCAGCAATGTGTAATAAACCATTCAATAACGTAGTATCTTACAGTGATAAGGTGAAAAGTGACAGGTCACAAGAACAGAATCAATTTAAATATGTATTTTAATTGGCAGGTCTTTTAATTTGAGGACAGAACAGCACTGAAACATTTTCACACAAATTCCACATATAACACACCTGCAGTTTCTTTATGAACATTCAGAGAGCTGTGACCACAGTTGTTGGCTGGCTCTGACATATTTCTTAGCAGAAGAGAGTAGAGACAGTCCTGCCTCTAAAACCAGACTAGCTAAAAGGGACTGGATGCTGATTGCTAGATGAGCGGCCATCTAACAATATTATAATTAGCATGATTCTACAGTAGAGGGACTGCCCAGATTAACCATGTAATTACTCTGGGCCTTTCCATCAAAAATAACCCATGAGCACCAAAACATGACGTTTATAGGAGCATATAAGATTGGGTGTCAAATGAAAGTTAAGAGTCAATATTATTGGCAAATTAAGTCATAGATACCCTTTTCAGCCATTTTCCATCTTAAAAATGAGGCATAAGTAAATGCTTTGATTTCTGGATAAACAGATGGTAAAGGGGTCTTACAAATAACATCTATCAGAAAAAGTCTTAAAATGTATTATAAATACATCAAAACACAATAATGTTGATGTAAATTACCCTGCCAACTAATATCAACACTTATATTTAGTTTTGGAGGAATTGTTTTCCTGTCTTTGATTTGAAGAAATATTGCCTTGTAATTCCGTTACCAAATACCCACATACTGTATCGTTAATTATAGCTATTTTACTGATATCAATTCTGTTTATGAATTATTAAGTGATTAAAACTAAAAAACAATTACAAAAACATCTAACAGAATTACGGCAACTGAATTAGCTACAATGGGAAATCTCAAGAGTCACAAACCACAGTTGAGAGCCCTGCTACTGTCATTCCTTCCACTGGCATACTGTTATGTTCAGGAACCCCTTCCTCTCTTTGCCTCTCTCTCTCATCTCAAGTTATGTCACCTCTCCCAGCTCTTACTGACATCTACCCATGAGCCCCCTCACTTTTTAATTTACTGTAACCAGCAGCCTCACTCACTAAGCACTGACTGACACTGGACGTCCATGGACGTTGAAAAGTAGTTGAAAGTTGGTCAGTCGGCCTTAATGTTAACGACAGATGGAACGGACCAAATCTGAATCTATCATTGACGTATGTACTTAACTATACTCTACTCTGCTGTGCTTTATTGTGCTGTACTGTACTCTACTGTGATGTCCAAACTTGTGAAACATTAGGTGAATGACATTCCAATCCATAATTATGCATTTCTGTATAGTACAGATCAGGGACCCACGACGTTAGTTTGTTCATTACTTTAATTCTGTAACCAGGTGTAAATCCACTTCACTTACTGTATTTCAATAACCAAAATAGATTTGCTCAAACTCAAGGTGTCATTTCATAGGTGATTTCTGCAGACGTCTTTCAATCTTAATTAGGAGCAGATATTTAACCGAGTTTTTGGAAAACATTGAGGGAGAAAAAGCCTGAGGGAGATTTTACCATAATTCTGTTACCAAAGTTAGCATCTGCAAAGTTCTTCCACTAAATTTGTATATTTTTTCAGTGGATTGTTGAAAGTCCCTGTGCATAGAGTAGAAGAGTTGATTAAACTTTTGAAATCAATGTTTTTTTTGGCATAGATTTTAAGGTGAAAAAACTGAGTCAAAGCGTAATTCCGTTGCCGTGGAATTGCCCCCTAAGCAAATTAGTGTACATATCTAAGATAAAAAATGTGATTAGTGTGAGAAAAGGCTAATTTCCAGTCTACTATAGATCTTATAACAATTGAACAAAAGGCTGTGAAAGCTTATCGAGACGAGTAAATAGGCATTGCAAATGATTTGATAGATAGAGATAGTATAATGCCATTATATTAATGTTGAAGAGACGTACAGACGTTTGGCTCATCTCTTGACAGGCTGGACATTAGAGGGCTGGAAACAGGTGAGTTGGAGCTGCATACTGCTCTTAAACCTATTTAGCAACTCCTCGAGTAACCTACAGACAGACAGAGAGAGAGAGACAGAGAGAGACAGAGAGAAGCAGACAGAGAGAGAGAGAGAGAGAGAGAGAGAGAGAGAGAGAGAGAGAGAGAGAGAGAGAGAGAGAGAGAGAGAGAGAGAGAGAGAGAGAGAGAGAGAGAGAGAGAGAGAGAGAAGTCAAGAGAGATAGAACAAGGGAAAGAGAGCGGGAGAACGAAAAAAAGAGAGATGGAAGCAGGGAAAGAAAGAGGTAGAATCATGATATTAAATGGGGGTGTAACTGGAGAGATTTCAGTACCAACTAAAACTGTATTTGAATTCAATATTTTTGAATTTGTAATGGGCAAATGTAATTATTGAATTCATAAATTAAACTTCTATTTCAGGATATGAAACTGAATTGACTGAAAATTGCATTCAGTTTTAACATTTTATTTAAATTTGATTGAATATTCAAATTTAAAGCTGCAATATGTACAGTACCAGTCAAAAGTTTGAACACACCTATTCAAGTTTTTTTTCTTTTTCTATTTTCTACATTGTAGAATAATAATGAAGACATCAAAACGATGAAATAACACATATGGAATCATGTAGTCACCAAAGTGTTCAACAAATCAAAATATATTTTACATTTTAGATTCTTCAAAGTAGCCACCCTTTGCCTTGATGACAGATTTGCACACGCTTGGCATTCTCTCAACCAGCTTCACCTGGAATGCTTTTTCAACAGGAATTCCCACATATGCTTAGCACTTGTTGGCTGCTGTTCTTTCACTCTGCGGTCCAACTCATCCCAAACCATCTCAATTGGGTTGAGGTCGGGTGATTTTAGAGGCCAGGTCATCTGATGCAGCACTCCATCACACTCCTTGTTGGTCAAAACGTCCTTACACAGCCTGGAGGTGTGTTGGGTCATTTTCCTGTTGAAAAACAAACGATAGACCCACTAAGCCAAACCAGATGGAATGGGTATCATTGCAGAATGCTGTGGTAGCCATGCTGGTTAAGTGTGCCTTGAATTCTAAATAATTCCCAGACAGTGTTACCAGCAAAGCAGCCCCACACCATCACACCTCCCCCTCCATGCTTCACGGTGGGAACCACACATGCAGAGATCATCCGTTCACCTGCTCTGCGTCTCACAAAGACACAGAGGTTGGAACCAAAAATCTCACATTTGGACTCATCAGACCAAAGAACAGATTTCCACCAGTCTAATGTCCATTGCTCGAGTTTTTGGCCCAAGCAAGTCTCTTCTTATTATTGGTGTCCTTTAGTAGTGGTTTCTTTGCAGCAATTCGACCATGAAGGCCTGATTCACGCAGTCTCCCCCTGAACAGTTGATGTTGAGATGTCTGTTACTTGACCTCTGTGAAGCATTTATTTGGGCTGCAATTTCTGAGGCTGTCAACTCTAATGAACTTATCCTCTGCAACAAAGGTAACACTGGGTCTTCCTTTCCTGTGGCGGTCCTCATGAGAGCCAGTTTCATCACAGCGCCTGATAGGTTCTTTTAAAAGTTCTTGACATTTTCTGGATTGACTGACCTTCATGTCTTAAAGTAATGATGGACTGTCATTTCTCTTTGCTTATTTGCTCTGTTCTTGCCATAATATGGTCTTGGTCTTTTACCAAATAGGGCTATCTTCTGTATACCTCCCTACCGCATCACAACACAACTGATTGGCTCAAACGCATTAAGAAGGAAAGAAATTCCACAAATTAACTATTAACAAGGCACACCTGTTAATTGAAATGCATTCCAGGTGACTACCTCATGGAGCTGGTTGAGAGAATGCCAGGAGTGAACAAAGCGGTCATCAAGGCAAAGGGTGGCTACTTTGAAGAATCTCAAATATAAAATATATTTTGATTTGTTTAACACTTTTTTTGTTACTACATGATTCCATATGTGTTATTTCATAGTTTTGATGTCTTCACTATTATTCTACAGTGTAGAAAAGAAACAAAAATAAACAAAAACCCTGGAATGAGTATGTGTGTCCAAACTTTTGTATTTGGGCAATCCGACCAAATTCACATAGAAATGTGAGTTATAGATCATTCTCATTCAAAGCAAGTCTAAGAAGCGGTAGATCGGTTCTATGTGCATTGTTTCTATGCTTCCTGTTATTACGTTTCATTTTTGCGTATTTTACTTATGGTTTTGTACATCAGCTTCAAACAGTTGAAAATACAATATTGTTGGTTATGGAAAATATATTTCACAGTGGTTTAGATTGTACAATGACTCTCTACACGATACTTACTTGTTTTGTCAAACTGAAATTAGGCAAACTATTAGTATTTCAGCAACCAGGAAATGTCAGAGTGATATCTGCATAGTGCATCTAATTTTTATGCATTCTGCTTCAATATGGTAAATATTGCAGTCATTGTCTGTGTATCAAGTTAATAAACTATTTGTATTTGTATTTTATTAGGGATCCCCATTAGCTGCTTCCAAGGCAACAGCTACTCCAAACACATTGACACTTATATTACACATAAAACAAAAGCTAAAACAGTACATCATATAACACTGTCACACCACCACATATCCACAACACAAAATGTATGATACCACTACACAACAATATTACAATGTACGCGTGTGTGTAGAGTGCGTGTGTTAGCGCTTGTGTGTGTATGCGTGTGTCTGTACCTGTGTGTGTGTCACTTCACAGTCCCTGCTGTTCCATAAGGTGTACTTCTACCTTTTCTCCCCCTGATTCTACTGCTTGCATCAGTTAGCTGATGTGGATTAGAATTCCATTTAGTCATGGCTCTATGTAGTACTGTGCACCTCCCATAGTCTGTTCTGGACTTGGGGATTGTGAAGAGACCTCTGGTGGCATGTCTTCTAGAGTATGCATGGGTGTCCGAGCTGTGTGCTAGTAGTTTAAAACAGACAGCTCGGTGCATTCAGCATGTCAACACTCCCTACAAAAACAAGTAGTGATGAAGTCAATTTCTCCTCCACTTTGAGCCATGAGAGATTGCCATGCATATCATTAATGTTAGCTCTCCGTGTACATTTGAGGGCCAGCAGCGCTGGCAAATTTCCTAAGTCCCTCCTGTGGCGACTGAACAGTAGTCCAGATGTGACAAAACTAGCGCCTGTAGGTCCTGCCTTGTTGACAGTGTTGTCAAGAAGGCAGAGTAGCACTTTATTATGGACAGACTTCTCCCCATTTTAGCTACTGATGTATCAACATGTTTTGACCATGACAGTTTACAATCCAGGGTTACTCCAAGCAGTTTAGTTACCTCAACTTGCTCAATTTCCACATTATTAATTACACAATTTAGTTGTTTAGGGTTTAGTGAATGATTTGTTCCAAATACAATGCTTTTAGTTTTTGAAAGATTTAGGACGAAACGTTTCCTTGCCACCCATTCTGAAACTAACTGCAGCTCTGTTAAGTGTTGCAGTCATTTCAGTCACTGTAGTAGCTGCTGTGTATAGCATTGAGTCATCCGCATACATAGACACACTGGCTTTACTCAAAGCAGTGGCATGTCATTAGCCAAGATTGAAAAAAGTAAGGGGCCTAAACAGCTGCCCTGGGGAATTTCTGATTTAACCTGGATTATGTTGGAGAGGCGTCCATTAAAGAACACCCTCTGTGTTCTGTTAGACAGGTAACTCTTTCCCCACAATATAGTAGGGGGTGTAAAGCAATAACACATACGTTTTTCCAGCAGCAGATGATGATCGATAATGTCAAAAGCCGCACTGAAGTCTAACAAAACAGCCCCCCCAATCGTTTTATCACCAATTTCTCCCAGCCAATCATCAGTCATTTGTGTAAGTGTTGTGCTTGTTGAATGTCCTTCCCTATAAGCGTGTTGAAAGTCTGTTTGTTTACAGTAAAATAGCATTGTATCTGGTCAAACTATTTTTTCCAAAAGTTTACTCAGGGTTTGTAACAGGCTGATTGGTCGGCTATTTGAGCCAGTAAAGGGGCATTACTCTTCTTGGGTAGTGGAATTACTTTTGCTGACCTCCAGGCCTGAGGGCACACACTTTCAACAACACCAACACATTTTTTCTCTCATGTTGCCAAAACTCAACAGCGCGTGGCACTAGGCAAAATACAGTTGAAGTTGGAAGTTTACATACACCTTAGCCAAATACATTTAAACTCAGTTTTTCACAATTCCTGACATTTAATCCTAGTAAAAATTCCCTGTCTTAGGTCAGTTAGGATCGCTACTTTATTTTAAGAATGTGAAATGTCAGAATAATAGTAGAGAGAATTATTTATTTCAGCTTTTATTTCTTTCATCACATTCCCAGTGGGTCAGAAGTTTACATAGACTCAATTAGTATTTGGTAGCATTGCCTTTAAATTGTTTAACTTCGGTCAAACGTTTCGGGTAGCCTTCCACAAGCTTCCCACAATAAGTTGGGTGAATTTTGGCCCATTCCTCCAGACAGAGCTGGTGTAACTGAGTCAGGTTTGTAGGGCTCCTTGCTCGCACACGCTTTTTCAGTTCTGCCCACACATTTTCTATAGGATTGAGGTCAGGGCTTTGTGATGGCCACTCCAATACTTTGACTTTGTTGTCCTTAAGCCATTTTACCACAACTTTGGAAGTATGCTTGGGGTCATTGTCCATTTGGAAGACCCATTTGTGACCAAGTTTTAACTTCCTGACTGATGTCTTGAGATGTTGCTTCAACATATCCACACAATTTTTCTTCCTCATGATGTCATCTACTTTGTGAAAGCAGAAAAGCACCCCCACAACATGATGCTGCCACCCCCGTGCTTCACGTTGGGATGGTGTTCTTCGGCTTGCAAGCCTACCCCTTTTTCTCCAAACATAACGATGGTCATTATGGCCAAACAGTTCTATTTTTGTTTCATCAGACCAGAGGACATTTCTCCAAAAAGTACGATCTTTGTTCCCATGTGCAGTTGCAAACCGTAGTCTGGCTTTTTTATGGCGGCTTTGGAGCAGTGACTTCTTCCTTGCTGAGCGGCCTTTCAGGTTATGTCGATATAGGACTCGTTTTACTGTGGATATAGATACTTTTGTACCTGTTTCCTCCAGCATCTTCACATGGTCCTTTGCTGTTGTTCTGGGATTTATTTGCACTTTTGGCACCAAAGTACATTCATCTCTAGGAGATGTCTCCTTCCTCAGTGGTATGACGGCTGCGTGGTCCCATGGTGTTTATACTTGCGCACTATTGTTTGTACAGATGAACGTGGTACCTTCAGGCATTTGGAAATTGCTCCCAAGGATGAACCAGACTTTTTTTCTTTTTCTGAGTTCTTGGCTGATTTCTTTTGATTTTCCCATGATGTCAAGCAAAGATGCACTGAGTTTGAAGGTGGGCCTTAAAATACATCCACAGGTACACCTCCAATTGACTCAAATGATGTCATCTATCAGAAACTTCTAAAGCCATGACATCCTTTTCTGGAATTTTCCAAGCTGTTTAAAGGCACAGTCAACTTAGTGTATGTAAACTTCTGACCCACTGGAATTGTGATACAGTGAATTATAAGTGAAATAATTTGTCTGTAAACAATTGTTGGAAAAATTACTTGTGTCATGCACAAAGTAGATGTCCTAACCGACTTGCCAAAACTATAGTTTGTTTACAAGACATTTGTGGAGTGGTTGAAAAACAAGTTTTAATGACTCCAACCTAAGTCTATGTAAACTTCCAACTTCAACTGTACTAAGGTAGGCTACTTTGTTAACACATCTGCTCTTAAATTCGCTCACTGTACATCATTCAAAACAACAGTGTAGGTTACTTTGAACCAACACTGTATAACTCAAGATCTTACATTATACTATGCTATTATATTTGGTTCCGTTATGTAGAATACTGTGAACATTGTGATCTTGCAGACATTGATTCTACTTGATCTAACTGTATCAAATGAGCACCATTCGTCTAAGTAGCCTGTTCTCTGCAGGTAAAAGGGAGCCCTGCATTTTACACATGCGCAGAACGTGATCCTTGAAGTCAGAACCCAAAAAAGTCAGATCAATAGCCACAGCCTTGTTTTTTATAATTGAAATTTGTAAGTTGATGATAGAGTATTTTGTATTTGTAAATGTTGCAAATTAGTCGGATTGTGTACATGCAGGGCTTCCTTGGAAAAGAGGCCTTGGTCTCAATGAGATTTCCCTGCTTAAATCAAGGTTAAATAAAACAATACAAAAAATGTGCTTAAGCCAATAGGGAAGCGATCAGGAAGTTAATGTAATGGACGACGCACCGCTTGCTTAGCAAGTACTGCTTCCCCCTGATTCAGCTTATACCGAGACTTGAACTCAGGACCTCTCCCTCACAAACACACGTGACCGCCCTCCTGAAGCATTCCAACTCGCCGCACTATTGAAAAAGGCCTTCAACTGCAGTTGGGCTGAGCGGTTGGGCTGAGCGCAACTGTAGATCACAGTCTAGCTTGATTAGCGAGTACCACGTTCCCCTGATTCAGCTCATACGGAAACTCAAACTCAGGACCTCGACCTCGAAAACACACGCGACCACCTTCCTGTAGCATACCAACCCATCGCGCTATGTATCCAAGATGGTGTAGCAGTCGGACGTGTGTTTGATTTGTCCCATGTAAATTAGAGGTCGACCGATTAATCGGAATGGCCGATTAATCGGGGCCGATTTCAATGTTTCATAACAATCGGAAATCGGTATTTTGGGGTGCCGATTTGCCGTTTATTTTTTATTTTTTTCATCTTTATTTATTCTTTATTTAACTAGGCAAGTCAGTTAAGAACCCATTCTTATTTTCAATGACGGCCTAGGAACGTTCTGCCTCATTTAGGGGCAGAACGACAGATTTTTAACCTTGTCAGCTCGGGGGATCCAATCTTGCATTGATTACATTGCACTCCACGAGGAGCCTGCCTGTTAGCGAATGCAGTAAGCTAAGGTAAGTTGCTAGCTAGCATTAAACTTATCTTATAAAAAACAATCAATCAATGACTGTCATTGCTCCAATGTGTACTTAACCATAAACATCAATGCCTTTCTTAAAATCAATACACAAGTATATATTTTTAAACCTGCATATTTAGCTAAAAGAAATCCAGGTTAGGAGACAATATGAACCAGGTGAAATTGTGTCATTTCTCTTGCGTTCATTGCACGCAGAGTCAGGGTATATGCAACAGTTTGGGCCGCCTGGCTTTTTGCGAACTAATTTGCCAGAACTTTACGTAATTATGACAACATTGAAGGTTGTGCAATGTAACAGGAATATTTAGACTCATGGATGCCACCAGTTAGATAAAATACAGAACGGAATAAACGTTTTGTTTTCGAGGTGATAGTTTCCGGATTAGTCAAAGGTATATGGTTTAGAGAGAAATAGTCGACGCGTTATAATTCCTGTAATAACTTGCGGCTGAATTTGAAAGGGGTTCCTTCATTATTTTACCGTTCATGTCTTCCATAGAGAATGTCTTGATCTACTTCAAATAAGGACTGTGTTTCGTGCAGGCTTAAACCGCCTCAACGTTTTGATACCCGTGTAAATCTCACTAGGATAAGGTAACGTTTGTCAACATATTTTCATAAATCCACTCTAGATTTTTTTTTTATCTTCGCTTATATTTAGCCAATATTGATCAGAGTTTCCTTGTCCTATGGATATCTACACAGTTATAAAATTGTCATGGTGATGTAAGCCTACACGAAACACAGACCTTATTTTAAGTGAATCTAAAAATATCCTATGGAATAAATGAAGGAACCGCTTTTCAGATTTTGCTAGGTGTCATGGGAATTATGACTCGCACTTTGGTTGTCAATTCTTACCATGTCCATTATTAAAATAGGATTTCCTGCATATAGAAATTAAAGTTTTTGTTTTCAACATTCATCACAGGTAACTTAATCTCTATTTTTATTCAAACAGTTGAGAGTATTTGTCTCCTAAGCAGACTCTTCAGTATCATTGTCACTTCAGAGCTGTGTGCGTGTGCGTATTTGTATTATATTAAGTTAAAATAAAAGTGTTCATTGTTCATTCAGTATTGTTGCAATTGTCCTTATTACATAAATGTGTGTGTGTGTATGATATATATATACACTGCTCAAAAAAATAAAGGGAACACTTAAACAACACAATGTAACTCCAAGTCAATCACACTTCTGTGAAATCAAACTGTCCACTTAGGAAGCAACACTGATTGACAATAAATTTCACATGCTGTTGTGCAAATGGAATAGAGAAAAGGTGGAAATTATAGGCAATTAGCAAGACACCCCCAATAAAGGAGTGGTTCTGCAGGTGGTGACCACAGACCACTTCTCAGTTCCTATGCTTCCTGGCTGATGTTTTGGTCACTTTTGAATGCTGGCGGTGCTCTCACTCTAGTGGTAGCATGAGACGGAGTCTACAACCCACACAAGTGGCTCAGGTAGTGTAGCTCATCCAGGATGGCACATCAATGCGAGCTGTGGCAAGAAGGTGTGCTGTGTCTGTCAGCGTAGTGTCCAGAGCATGGAGGCGCTACCAGGAGACAGGCCAGTACATCAGGAGACGTGGAGGAGGCCGTAGGAGGGCAACAACCCAGCAGCAGGACTGCTACCTCCGCATTTGTGCAAGTAGGAGCAGGTGGAGCACTGCCAGAGCCCTGCAAAATGACCTCCAGCAGGCCACAAATGTGCACGTGTCTGTTCAAACGGTCAGAAACAGACTCCATGAGGGTGGTATGAGGGCCCGACGTCCACAGGTGAGGGTTGTGCTTACAGCCCAACACCTTGCAGGACGTTTGGCATTTGCCAGAGAACACCAAGATTGGCAAATTCGCCACTGGCGCCCTGTGCTCTTTACAGATGAAAGCAGGTTCACACTGAGCACATGTGACAGACGTGACAAATTCTGGAGACGCCGTGGAGAACGTTCTGCTGCCTGCAACATCCTCCGGTTTGGCGGTGGGTCAGTCATGGTGTGGGGTGGCATTTCTTTGGGGGGCCGCACAGCCCTCCATGGGCTCGCCAGAGGTAGCCTGACTGCCATTAGGTACCGAGATGAGATCCTCAGACCCCTTGTGAGACCATATGCTGGTGCGGTTGGCCCTGGGTTCCTCCTAATGCAAGACAATGCTAGACCTCATGTGGCTGGAGTGTGTCAGCAGTTCCTGCAAGAGGAAGGCATTGATGCTATGGACTGGCCCGCCCGTTCCCCAGACCTGAATCCAATTGAGCACATCTGGGACATCATGTCTCGCTCCATCCACCAACGCCACGTTGCACCACAGACTGTCCAGGAGTGGGCGGATGCTTTAGTCCAGGTCTGGGAGGACATCCCTCAGGAGACCATTCGCCACCTCATCAGGAGCATGCCCAGGCGTTGTAGGGAGGACATTCAGGCACGTGGAGGCCACACACACTACTGAGCCTCATTTTCACTTGTTTTAAGAACATTACTTCAAAGTTGGATCAGCCTGTAGTTTGGTTTTCCACTTTAATTTTGAGTGTGACTCCAAATCCAGACCTCCATGGGTTGATAAATTTGATTTCCATTGATAATTTTTGTGTGATTTTGTTGTCAGCACATTCAACTATGTAAAGAAAAAGTATTTAATAAGAATATTTCATTCATTCAGATCTAGGATGTTATTTTAGTGTTCCCTTTATTTTTTTGAGCAGTGTATATTATTACTATTTGTTTTTAAATAAATCGGCCGATTAATCGGTATCGGCTTTTGTCCTCCAATAATCGGTATCGGCATTGAAAAATCATAATCGGTCGATCTCTAATGTAAATAGTCAGTTTATCGGTTATTTTTCATATATATTTTAATCTCACTTTCCGCCTACGATCTAAATATACTTTCCTGCAACCCGCCTCACCCAATGTGGTACGGATCTGCTATTTTTTGACGTTATAACTGGAACCTCAATCAGAAGCTAGCCAGCTAACTAGCTACTAGCTAGTAGTCACTGTTAGCCACGGCTAGCGGTCTTAACCTTTAGCCCGGACACCAGCCAGCTTTAGCTCGGTCAATACCTGCCAGTCTGCACAGCGCGATTTCAACCCAGAGCATATCGGACTGCTTTTCTGCACCACATCACCGGATTCCTGCCGCAAGCTCTGGGCCATTACACCGGATCATCGCAGCTAGCTAGCTACAACCTAGTGGCTACTGCTGGCTACTGCTGGCCACGACTGGTCTGCCGATGCAATCGTCCGATGTGGTTTCAACAGGCTTTTCTGTTGCGATGTCGCCGAACACCCATCTGCTAGCACCGGCACGCTAGCTTTCTGAACGCCGTGCCTTCCGCTCGCCTAGCATAGTAGCGACTACCGAACGGCTCCCGGACTCACCTATTGCTGCTCGTTGGACCCTATGGTCTCTTCGCTACACATGCCTCTCTCTAATGTCAATATGCCTTGTCTTCTGCTGTTTTGGATAGTTATTGTTTTATTTCACTGTAGAGCCCCTAGTCCAGCTCAACATGCCTTAGATAGCTCTTTTGTCACATACCCACAAATGGGGAGACCTCACCTAGCTTAGCTGGTGTCTCTAAAGATGCAAACTCTCTCATAGTCACTCAATGCCTAGGTTACCCCCACTGTACTCACATCCTACCATATCCTTGTTTGTACATTATGCCCTGAATTTATTCTACCACGCCCAGAAATCTGCCCCTTTTATTCTCTGTTCCCAATGCACTAGACAACCAGTTCTCATAGCCTTTAGCCGTACCCTTATCCTACTCCTCCTCTGTTCAACTGATGATGTAGAGGTTAACCCAGGCCCTGTAGCCCCCAGCATCACACCTATTCCCCAGGCGCTTTCATTTGTTGACTTCTGTAACCGTAAAAGCCTTGGTCTCATGCATGTTAATATCAGAAGCCTCCTCCCTAAATTTGTCTTATTCACTGCTTTCGTACACTCCACCAACACTGATGTACTAGCTGTGTCTGAATCCTGGCTTAGGAAGGCCACCAAAAAGTCTGAAAACTCCATCCCCAACTCCAACATTTTCCGTCAAGAAACTGCCAAAGGGGGCGGAGTTGCAATCTACTGCAGAGATAGCCTGCAGTGTTCTGTCATGCTATCCAGGTCTGTGCCCAAACAATTCAAGCTTCTACTTTTAAAAATCCACCTTTCCAGAAATAAGTCTCTCACTGTTGCCGCTTGTTATAGACCCCCCTCAGCCCCCAGCTGTGCTCTGGACACCATATGTGAATTGATTACCCCCCATCTATCTTGTACACACCCCATCTGTAAATAGGACATACTGTTATTTTTGTTGTTGTTGCTCTTTTGCCCCCAGTATCTCTACTTGCACATCATCATCTGCACATCTATCACTCCAGTGTTAATGCTAAATTGTAATTATTTCGCCACTATGGTCTATTTATTGCCTTACTACATTTGCACACACTGTATATAGAATTTTCTATTATTATGTATGTTTGTTTATCCCATGAGTAACTCTGTGTTGTTGTTTTTGTCGCACTGCTTTGCTTTATCTTGGCCAGGTCGCAGTTGTAAATGAGAACTTGTTCTCAACTGGCCTACCTGGTTAAATAAAGGTTAAAAAAACAAACATTAAATTGCGCACGGGGCGACACTTCAGGCTGAGGAGTGAGTTTCACAGATCCCATCTGCTACACTAATACAACTCTTCAAGATCCAGCTAGGTTACTCATCAAAATAGTGTGGTTTGGTGATCCATGCTTATGGGATGAGAAACTTGCCTGACACCTGAAGACGTGTTAGTTTGACGTGTTAGTTTGTGTTTATTTAAAAATATATATATTTTACCTTTATTTAACTAGGCAAGTCAGTTAAGAACACATTCTTATTTACAATGACAGCCTGTTAGTTTCAAGTCTCTGGCAAGCCTAGGTATTGGTTATGTGACTTGAATAGGTCTCTTCGAGGAGGAGGAGGTCAAAGGGGGGGGGGGTGAAGTGTAACAGGTGGTTTGGGGACCATGCTTGTGTGATGAGTAACTCCTCAAGAGACCTGAAAGTTACATTGTACTGAGTGCTGAAGCGGGTAGCGCGCAAAAATAGTCTGTCCTCAGTTGCAACACTCACTACCGAATTCCAAACTGCCTCTGGAAGCAATGTCAGCACAGGAACTGTTCATCTGGAGCTTCAAGAAATGGGTTTCCAAGGCCGAGCAGCCAGGCTGGAGTGGTGTAAAGCTCGCCGCCATTGGACTCTGGAGCAGTGGAAATGTGTTCTCTTTTGTGATGATTCACACTTCGCCATCTGGCAGTCCAGTGGACAAATCTGGGTTTGGCGGATTCCAGGAGAACGCTACCTGCCCCAACGCTACCTGCCCCTAGTGCTAACTGGGAAGTTTGGTAGAGGAAGAATAATGGTATGTGGCTGTTTTTCATAGTTCGGGCTAGGCCCCTTAGTTCCAGTGAAGGGAAATCTTACAGTATACAATGACATTCTAGATGATTATATGCTTCCAACTTTGTGGCAACAGTTTGGGGAAGGTCCTTTCCTGCTACAGCATGATAATGCCCCTGTGCACAATGACATTCTAGATGATTATATGCTTCCAACTTTGTGGCAACAGTTTGGGGAAGGCCCTTTCCTGCTTCAGCATGATAATGCCCCTGTGCACAAAGCGAGGTCCATACAGAAATGGTTTGTCGAGATCGGTGTGTAAAAACTTGACTGGCCTACACAGCCCTCAACCCCAACGAACACCTTTGGGATGAATTGGAAGGCCGACTGCGAGCCAGAAGAGTGGAAACTGTTATAGCAGCTCAGGGGGGACCAACTCCATATGAATGCCCATGAATTTGGAATTAGATGTTTGACGAGCAGGTGTCCACATACTTTTGGTCATGGAGTGCATTTCTGACCACTAATATCCCTGGAGCCTGAAATTAGCCTATTAGATGTTGGTGTAAGTGGGCTAACACAGTCTTTTGACATGCAGGAGACCCGGTTCGAATCCAGTCAGTCACAAGAGCAAGATGAATTAGAAAGTGGAAAAGTTATCCTTCGAAGGGCTATGACATGGCTATTCAACTATATTGTTATTGGGGCCAAATTGCGTTTTTTGTCGCACTCCCTTCTAACGAGTCCTTTGAGCATCATAGAGGGGAACAGAATGCACAACCGTGTTCCAGAGAGTCTTAGCTTTCAGGAATTGGAAGCTCATAGCCCAAACAAATAATATCTCATAGCCCAAACGGTTCAAACGCTAGAGCCAAAATCATAGGAAGAAAATCTATTCAAAATGCCACATTGGCTTCAGAAATCTGTTTAACAAAGATTCTATCTGTTCTCTTCTACCATTCCTTGCTGGCAAAGTACCAGGATGTTATCTCTGGTTTTGAATCTGAATGTAGAGAGCTGATTTTGAAGACTGAAACCAAACGCATTTAAAAAGTTGAATGTTTGAAACTTTGGTAAACTTGAAATTATAGTTTATAAACTTGACACTAGGGCAATGAATGCAATATTTACCATATTGAAACTGAATATATAAATATAGAATTTTAATATTCAATTAAATTGAATTTTAAAACTGAATGCAATAGTAATTCAATCAGTTTAAAATCATGAAATACAAGTTCAATTTATGAATTCAATGACTCAATTTGTCCATTACAAACTCAAAAATAATGAATTCAATATCTAAATACAATATAAAAAAATAATGAAATCAAATACAGTTTCTGTTGGCACTGAATTCACTCCATATTTTAAATGGAACTGAAATCTCTCCATATTTTAACTGGAACCGGTATTACCGTTTACGTTACGTTTACGTCATTTAGCAGACGCTCTTATCCAGAGCGACTTACAAATTGGAAAGTTCATACATATTCATCCTGGTCCCCCCGTGGGGAATGAACCCACAACCCTGACGTTGCAAGCGCCATGCTCTACCAACTGAGCCACACGGGACCATAAGTTTACCAAATTACCCTTGATGAATGACTTACTTTTGGTCTGCTCCACTGTGTAACTGGGGGAGGGCCTCCAGAGCCTGCTTGAAGTTGGCGCTGAAACAAGATACACACAGTTGACACCACACTACACGACACACACCAACATTCTACTACACAAAGGAGGAAACATACCATCACACAAAAACAGATTAAACTAGCTGGTGTGCTGCTTTCGCTTCCTTTTCAATATACAGTACCCCCAGGTAATGTAGACTAGAGAATGGCTGGTAGAAGACTAAGATTAATGTGACTTAGAGGAATGACAGTGAGAGTACTGCGTAGTTTCTGTAACATATGCACGTGTATACAGTAGTATGCACAGTGTGTGTGAAGTGTATGTGTGCGTGTGGTACATAGGTGTGTAGTGATGTAGTACAGTCTCAGGGAGTGTTTTGGGGGTCTTACTGGCTCTCAGATGACAGGTAGGAGGCTACAACATCTCTCAGAGCATTGATCTCCAAACGGGCCTGGAGAGAGTGAGAGAGAGAGTGAAATGAGGTGGAAACAGCTGCACTTCCTAACCACCTGCCAAATGTATGACCATATAGGAGACACATATTTCCCTAGATTACACAGACCCACAAAGAATTCGAAAACAAATCCAATTTTGATGAACTCCCAAATCTATTGGGTAAAATACCAGTGTGCCATCACAGCAGTAATATGTATGACCTGTTGCCACAAGAAAAGGGCAACCAGTGAATAACAAACCCCATTGTAAATACAACCCATATTTATGTTTTATTTATTTTACCTTTTGTACTAACTATTTGTACATCATTACAACACTGTATATAGACATAATATGACATCTTTATTCTTTTGGAACTTTTGTAAGTCTAATGTTTACTGTTCATTGTTTATTATCTAATTCACATACTTTGGCAATCTAAACGTATGCCATGTCAATAAACCAAAAATTCGGAGATTTCCATACCCAACTACAACATTTTCCGTCAAGATAGAACTGCCAAAGGGGGAGGCGTTGCAATCTACTGCAGAGATAGCTTGCAAAGTTCTGTCATACTTTCCAGGTCTATGCCCAAACAGTTCGAGCTTCTAATAAAAAAAATGAATCTCTCCAGAAATAAGTCTCTCACTGTTGCCGCCTGTTATAGACCCCCCTCAGCTCCCAGCTGTGCCCTGGACACCATATGTGAAATGATTGCCCCCCATCTATCTTCAGAGTTCGTTCTGTTAGGTGACCTAAACTGGGATATGCTTAACACCCCAGCCGTCCTACTATCTAAGCTAGATGCCCTCAATCTCACACAAAGTATCAAGGAAACCACCAGGTACAACCCTAAATCCGTATAATACACCTCTGCTGTTTTCAATCAGGATCTCACCGATCACTGCCTCATTGCCTGTATCCGATATGGGTCCGCAGTCAAACGACCACCCCTCATCACTGTCAAACGCTCCCTAAAACACTTCTGCGAGCAGGCATTTCTAATCAACCTGGCCCAGGTATCCTGGAAGGATAATGACCTCATCCCGTCAGTCGAGGATGCCTGGTCGTTCTTTAAAAGTAATTTCCTCACCATCTTAAATAAGCATGCCCCTTTCAAAAAATGTAGAACTAAGAACAGATATAGCCCTTGGTTCACTCCAGACCTGACTGCCCTTGACCAGCACCAAAAAATCCTGTGGCGGACTGCAATAGCATCGAATAGTCCCCACGATATGCAACTGTTCAGGGAAGTCAGGAACCAATACACACAGTCAGTCAGGAAAGCAAAGGCTAACTTTTTCAAACAGAAATTTGCATCCTGTAGCTCTAACTCCAAAAGGTTTTGGGACACTGTAAAGTCCATGGAGAACAAGAGCACCTCCTCCCAGCTGCCCACTGCACTGAGGCTAGGCGACACGGTCACCACCGATAGATCCATGATAATCTAAAATTTCAATAAGCATTTCTCTACGGCTGGCCATGATTTCCTCCTGGCTACCCCAACCCAGGCCAACAGCTCCGCACCCCTCGCAGCTACTTGCCTGAGCCTCCCCAGCTTCCCCTTCACCCAAATCCAGATCGCAGATGTTCTGAAAGAGCTGCAAAACCTGGACTCATACAAATCAGCTGGGCTAGACAATCTGGACCCTCTCTTTCTAAAATTATTGTTGCAACCCCGCCATTGTTACAACCCCTATCACCAGTCTGTTCAACCTCTCTTTCATTTCGTCCGAGATCCCTAAAAATTGGATAGCTGCCGCGATCATCCCCCTCTTCAAAGGGGGTGACACTCTAGACCCAAACTGTTACAGACCTATATCCATCCTGCCCTGCCTTTCTAAAGTATTTGAAAGCCAAGTTAATAAACAGATCACTGACCATTTCGAATCTCACCGTACCTTCTCCGCTGTGCAATCCGGTTTCTGAGCTGGTCACAGGTGCACCTCAGCCACGCTCAAGGTACTAAACGATATCATAACCTCCATCGATAAAAGACAGTACTGTGCAGCCGTCTTCATCGACCTGGCCAAGGCTTTCGACTCTGTCAATCACCACATTCTTATTGGCAGACTCAATAGCCTTGGTTTCTCAAATGACTGCCTCGCCTGGTTCACCAACTACTTCGCAGATAGAGTTCAGTGTGTCAAATCGTAGGGCCTGTTGTCCGGACCTCTGGCAGTCTTTATGGGGGTACCACAGGGTTCAATTCTCGGGCCGACTCTTTTCTCTGTATATATCAACGATGTCGCTTTTGTTGCAGGTGATTCTCTGATCCACCTCTACGCAGACAACACCATTCTGTATTCTTCTGGCCCTTCTTTGGACACTGTGTTAACTAACCTCCAAATGAGCGTCAATGCCATACAACACTCCTTCCGTGGCTTCCAACTGCTCTTAAACGCTAGCAAAACCAAATGCATGCTTTTCAACCGTTCGCTACCCGCACCCGCCCTCCCGACTAGCATCACTACTCTGGACGGTTCTGACCTAGAACACGTGGACAACTACAAATACCTAGGTGTCTGGCTAGACTGTAAACTCAGCTTCCAGACTCATATCTAAAATCGGCTTTATATTTCACAACAAAGCCTCCTTCACTCACGCCGCCAAACTTACCCTAGTAAAACTGACTATCCTACCGATCCTTGACTTCGGCGATGTCATCTACAAAATAGCTTCCAATAATCTACTCAGCAAATTGAATGCAGTCTATCACAGTGCCATCCGTGTTGTTACCAAAGCGCCTTATACCACCCACCACTGCGACCTGTATGCTCTAGTCGGCTGGTCCTCGCTACATATTAATCGCCAGACCCACTGGCTCCAGGTCATCTACAAGTCTATGCTAGGTAAAGCTCCGCCTTATCTCAGCTCACTGGTCACGATAACAACATCCACCCATAGCACGCGCTCCAGCAGGTATATCTCACTGGTCATCCCCAAAGCCAACACCTCCTTTGGCCGCCTTTCCTTCCAGTTCTCTGCTGCCAGTGACTGGAACGAATTGCAAAAATCGCTGAAGCTGGAGACTTACATTTCCCTCACTATCTTTAAACATCAGCTATCTGAGCAGCTAACCGATCGCTACAGCTGTACATAGTCCATCTGTAAATAGCCCACCCAATCTACCTACCTCATCCCCATATTGTTTTTATTTACTTTGCTGCTCTTTTGCACACCAATATCACTACTTACACACCATCATCTGCTCATCATCATCTGCTCATCTATCACTCCAGTGTTAATCTGCTAAATTGTAATTACTTTGCTACTATGGCCTATTTATTGCCATACCTCCTCATGCCATTTGCACACACTGTATATAGACTTTCTTTTTTGTCTATTGTGTTATTGACTGTACGCTTGTTTATTCCATGTAACTCTGTGTTGTTGTTTCTGTCGCACTGCTTTGCTTTATCTTGGCCAGGTCGCAGTTGTAAATGAGAACTTGTTCTCAACTAGCTTAACTGGTTCCAATGTCCAGTCTCTTGACAACAAGGTTGATGAATTCCGAGCAAGGGTAGCATTCCAGAGAGACAAAAGAGACTGTAACATTCTTTGCTTCACGGAAACATGGCTCACTCGAGACACGCTATTGGAGTCGGTACAGTCAGCCGGTTTCTTCACGCATCGCGCGGACAGAAACAAGCATCTTTCTGGTAAGAAGAGGGGCGTGGGGTATGCCTTATGATTAACGAGACGTGGTGTGATCATAACAACATACAGGAACTCAAGTCCTTCTGTTCACCTGACTTAGAATTCCTCACAATAAAATGTCGACCGCATTATCTACCAAGAGAATTCTCTTCGATTATAATCCCAGCCGCATATATTCCCCCCCAAGCAGACACAGACGGCCCTGAACAAACTTTATTTGACTCTATGTAAACTGGAAACCACATATCCTGAGGCTGCATTCATTGTAGCTGGGGATTTTAACAAGGCTAATCTGAAAACAAGACTCCCTAAATTCTATCAGCATATCGATTGTGCTACCAGGGCTGGTAAAACCCTAGATCATTGTTATTCTAACTTCCGCGACGCATATAAGGCCCTCCCTCGCCCTCTTTTTGGAAAAGATCACCACGACTCCATTTTGTTGCTCCCAGCCTATAGAAAGAGACTAAAACAGGAAGCTCCCGCGCTCAGGTCTGTTCAAAGCTGGTCAAACCAATCGGATTCCACGCTTCAAGATTGCGTCGATCACGTGGATTGGGATATGTTCCGTACTGCGTCAAACAACAACATTGACGAATACGCTGATTCGGTGAGCGAGTTTATTAGCAAGTGCATCGGCGATGTCGTACCCACAGCAACTATTAAAACATTCCCAAACCAGAAACCGTGGATTGATGGCAGCATTCATGCGAAACTGAAAGCGCGAACCACTGCTTTTAACCAGGGCAAGGTGACCGGAAACATGACCGAATACAAACAGTGTAGCTATTCCCTCCGCAAGGCAATCAAACAAGTTAAGCTTCAGTATAGAGACAAAGTAGAGTCACAATTCAACAGCTCAGACACAAGAGGTATGTGGCAGGGTCTACAGTCAATCACGGATTACAAAAAGAAAACGAGCCCCAGACAGACTAAACAACTTCTTTGCTCGCTTTGAGGACAATACAGTGCCACAGACACGGCCCGCTACCAAAACCTGTGGACTCTCCTTCACTGCAGCCGACGTGAGTAAAACATTTAAACGTGTTAATCCTCGCAAGGCTGCAGGCCCAGACGGCATCCCCAGCCGCGTCCTCAGAGCATGCGCAGACCAGCTGGCTGGTGTGTTTACGGACATTGTCAATCAATCCTTATCCCAGTCTGCTGTTCCCACATGCTTCAAGAGGGCCACCATTTTTCCTGTTCCCAAGTAAGCTAAGGTAACTGAGCTAAACGACTACCGCCCCGTAGCACTCACTTCTGTCATCATGAAGTGCTTTGAGAGACTAGTCAAGGACCATATCACCTCCACCCTACCTGACACCCTAGACCCACTCCAATTTGCTTACCGCCCCAATAGGTCCACAGACGACGCAATCGCAACCACACTGCACACTGCCCTAACCCATCTGGACAAGAGGAATACCCATGTGAGAATGCTGTTCATCAACTACAGCTCAGCATTTATTACCATATTACCCTCCAAACTCGTCATCAAGCTCGAGACCCTGGGTCTCGACCCCGCCCTGTGCAACTGGGTACTGGACTTCCTGACTGGCCACCCCCAGGTGGTGAGGGTAGGTAACGACATCTCCACCCCGCTGATCCTCAACACTGGGGCCCCACAAGGGTGCGTTCTGAGCCCTCTCCTGTACACCCTGTTCACCCACGACTGCATGGCCATTCATGCCCCCAACTCAATCATCAAGTTTGCAGTTTGCACTACAGTGGTAGGCTTGATTACCAACAACGACGAGACGGCCTACAAAGAGGAGGTGAGGGCCCTCGGAGTGTGGTGTCAGGAAAATAACTTCACACTCAACGTCAACAAAACAAAGGAGATGATCGTGGACTTCAGGAAACAGCAGAGGGAGCACCCACCTATCCACATCGACGGGACAGTAGTGGAGAGGGTAGTAAGTTTTAAGTTCCTCGGCGTACACATCACGGACACACTGTATTGGTCCACCCACACAGACAGCGTGGTGAAGAAGGTGCAGCAGGAGGCTGAAGAAATTTGGCTTGTCACCAAAAGCACTCACAAACTTTTACAGATCCACAATCGAGAGCATCCTGTCGGGCTGTATCACCGCCTGGTACTGCAACTGCTCCGCCCACAACCGTAAGCCTCTCCAGAGAGTAGTGAGGTCTGCACAACGCATCACTGGGGGCAAACTACCTGCCCTCCAGGACACCTACACCACCGCTGTCACAGGAAGTCCATAAAGATCATCAAGGACAACAACCACCCGAACCACTGCCTGTTCACCCCACTATCATCCAGAAGGCGAGGTCAGTACAGGTGCATCAAAGCGGGGACCGAGAGACTGAAAAACAGCTTCTATCTCAAGGCCATCAGACTGTTAAACAGCCACCACTAACATTGAGTGGCTGCTGCCAACATACTGACTCAACTCCAGCCACTTTAATGAAGGAAAAATTGATGTAAAAAATGTATCACTAGCCACTTTAAACAATGCCACTTTTATATGTTTACATACCCTACATTACTCATCTCATATGTATATACTGTACTCTATACCATCTACTGCATCTTGCCTATGCCGTTCTGTACCATCAGTCATTCATATATTTTTATGTACATATTCTTCATTCTTCATCCATTTACACTTGTGTGTATAAGGTAGTTGTTGTGAAATTGTTAGGTTAGATTACTCATTGGTTATTACTGCATTGTCGGAACTAGAAGCACAAGCATTTCACTACACTCGCATTAACATCTGCTAACCATGTGTATGTGACAAATAAAATTTGATTTGGTTAAATAAAGGTGAAATAAAAATAAATTTAAAAAGCCCTTAAATTGAAATTGAGTGAGTGAGTGAGTGAGTGAGTGAGTGAGTGAGTGAGTGAGTGAGTGAGGGAGCAAGAGAGATGGATAAAGAAAAAATAAATAATGGGTAAATGAGGTTAAAAGGTCCAGTGCAGCAGTTTTTATTTCAATATCAAACATTTTTTAGGTAATAATTAAGTACTTTACTGTAATTAAAATGGTAAAAAAGAAACAAAAATAGCTTCTTCGTAAAGAGCACTTTCTCAAGCAAGAATTTTGCTCGGACTGTCTGGGAGTGGTCTGAGTGGGGAAGGGAAAACTGAAAACTAGCTGGTATTGGCAGAGAGGTTTAGAACTCTCTTTCTTATTGGTCTATTAACTAATTTACTGCCTGATGATGTCACCAGGCAGGCCAAAACTCCATCCCACCAAAACAAGCTGACATTTCTGGCAGTCTTTTTAAACAGCTCTTACACTAAAAGAGCAGTTATCATAATTTCAGTGCAATTCCAACTTCATAGTGTGGAAATATATACTGTATAAAACAGTGACTGCAGTGGGCATTTAATAGAGCACTTTAGGGTAATTTAAAGTATCCTCAGTTTGGGCTGTAGAGTGTACAGTACAGAGTATACCAGTAGCTGGTCTGGTAGAGGTGCTGGGGTTTAGAATCATCAGTAAAAGAGGGTAAATCCCCCCAGTTGGTGGCTCTTCATTTGACGAGAGAGAGAGAGAGAGAGAGAGAGAGAGAGAGAGAGAGAGAGAGAGAGGAGAGGAGAGAGAGAGAGGAGAGAGAGAGAGAGAGAGAGAGAGAGAGAGAGAGAGAGAGAGAGAGAGAGAGAGAGAGAGAGAGAGAGAGAGAGAGAGAGAGAGAGAGAGAGAGAGAGAGAGAGAGAGAGAGAGAGAGGAGAGAGAGAGAGAGAGAGAGAGAGAGAGAGAGAGAGAGAGAGGAGAGAGGAGAGAGAGAGAGAGAGAGAGAGAGAGAGAGAGAGAGAGAGAGAGAGAGAGAGGGAGAGAGAGAGGGAGAGAGAGAGAGAGAGAGAGAGAGAGAGAGAGAGAGAGAGAGAGAGAGAGAGAGAGATCTGAAAGTGTGTGTGTGTGTGTGTGGTGTACCTGTATGGCTCCGTTCATGCTGAAGGATGATACACACTGCATGAGACGGCTCATCTCCTCCGCCACACCATCAACGATTCTAGTCAGAACCCTGGGAACTAGCTCCTTTGACACTGTGAAGACCTGAGAGAGAAAGAGGTGGAGAGAGAGAGGGGTGGGGGGATAACGAGAGAGATCAAACTCTCTCTGTGACTACTGACTGACTGCTCTACTCATTACAGAAGGCCCCCAATAACTTTTGTCATGCATCTCTTCATTATACAGAAAGGTCAATGCCTTACCTCAGCATGAACAGTGATGATGTTGACCAAGGCTTCCTTCAGGTAGTTCCTCACACCTTGGAAAGAAGGTAGTTCCATAATAACGTCAAAACCCGAAACCGATCATATGAAACTGATCCCAGACCTAACACATTTATCAGTTCTCTTTTACTATAAGACTAGACTGAAATGCAGTGGGCGAGGAAAGATTGAAAGTAGTTATTTCTATTGGTAGAGGTTGAGATGAGCCATATAATGTATGTATTCTCCAATCAACCTGGAGAATGGTGGGTGTATAACCTGTAATGGCACCCCTAAGTAGGGGTGTGAACGTTTAAATGTATAAACGAAGTTGGGATCCTTGACGTTAAGAAAAATCCCTAACAACAACATTAAAATCCCAGTTTCCGTGTTATAGTCTAACTAAACAATAGGCTATGAAGGCCTGGGGAAAGTAAACAGCATAGTGGGTAACTTTCCACAACAACTAAAGAGTGTTGAAGAGCAAGGCTCTGGTGACCTGGCTACCACACTGTGAGCAGTGTGAAGTAAACCTGTGCACATGCGCAGATACTGTGTGTGACTGTGAAGTGTTGCATCTTGCTCACCTCAGCATCCTAACCTCTTCACTGACCACAGGCCCTGCTTTACTGAAGTTGCGAGACATTGCAAGCCAAGAAATTGTGAGATACAGCATTCCATTGAGAGATTTGATTGCCAATTGATAGGCCTAGTGCACCGTTCTGACTCTGTCTGCCTGGTGGCCGTCCTACCTATACTGTGTCCATCTCCTCTGTCAATTCAATTAAATTCTGTCTCTGTCCCTCGCTATGAAAGATGCGAGTGTTTGTGTTCTCGGAAGTACAGCAACAAGTCAGTCTCCTCCGTTCCAAAATTACTGAATCTTAACACTTAGAAATGGGAGTTGACACTGGAGTCAACATGCAACGAGTCGAGAAATACTTTTTGAGTCGACTCTCCACTACTACGTTATCATGGTTAACAGTTGGAAACATTTCAGAGAAAGGCAAGCAACAGCAGTGAAGTCCTGTATGGCAATACTTTGAGAAGTTAAATGAGAAGTAAATGCAAACTTTGCAAGGTGGAATTTAGGTACCGTAATGGTAGTACAGGTGCAATGCTTAACCATCTGAAAGGGATACACCATAATACCCGTACCGTTGCTGGCAGCAGCACAGCTGCATTGTGAATTCACATGGAATTTAATAAAAAAAATCTTAGCATTTTAACAAATGGCCGTTTAAATGTTAAGAAAACTTTTCCATTTGTCATATCCCCAATGTCAAGATGAGAAGACAATATAATAAATATAAATGAGATGATTGTCTGGTGCTGAAGATGAATTTAAAGATGAATACTTCCAGGGGGCAAGAGTGTTACTACGAGAAAACAAAAAGACCAAAACCAGTGAAGGTTGTCTTCCTCTGTTTCCACTGGCAATGCAGGCCTCAGCATACACACACCAGTTACCCACATGTTTAGCCAGTGAAAGTATCATATCCTATTCCTTATAGCTGTGGTTAATAAGCCCAAATGTTCCTGTTTCACTATTAGCGGAACACACAAAATCGTAAAAGGCACCACTTTTTCTCCCTGGAACATTGAGGAGCATAGGGGAGTGGGGCTATGCTCCTCTGAGCGCACACACACACTTCCTGTTTTAAGGTACGTAAACCACACACAAGTGTCACCTGTGCACAGCCTCATAGCACATCCGTGTGTACGTGTGTGTGTGTGTGTGTGTGTGTGTGTGCATACACACACCCAAAACCACAGACCAGAATGATATATGTCCATGTCACTGCTAACATCACTTCAATTTAGAGAGTGTGTGTATGAATGTAAGTATGAAGAATTCACTGAAGATTCAGGGTTTAACATTTCCTACAAGGAGCTCCCCCACCCACAACAACAGGGCCGGGACGATACCAGTACTGCGATACTCGTCAGTATCGTGGAAATGAAACAAAACAGGAAGTGGATTTAACTTCTTTAGGAAAAGAGCCCTAATGTTGGAAACAAACATTATGTTGTCATCCAGAGTCACATGTATTTATTTTCCCAGCTACAGCATACTATATTTTACATACAGCAGGTTTTTAAAGGACTAAAAATGTTGATCTGCTTCCTGTTTTAATTTGCCATGGTAAAAATATTGTGATACTGGTATCATCACAGCCCTAATACAGAGTAGACTAAGAGTAGACTGTATGTGAAGTTGTGAACATCAGGCTAAGCACATCCAAGCACTGTTCATCGTAAAACTTCAGGACACACAGAGACATTTAGTTAGTGCTGAGTGATTAGTGCTTTTTGAGGTTGGTTCGGTTTCGGTTCGATTATGAACAAATAAATCACGGTTTTCGATTTCCTTAATTATTAATGTTTTCATTAAATGCACTATGGATTATGTGGGTTGAATGTCATGATGGTAGTGACTGCCCATTTCTGCTAATCATTTATTAACCATAATTTATTCACATTAATTTACTTTAATAAAATATTTGGTTTATTTGATGACTTTATTATTTAATTCCAAGTCATCATCTCTATAGAGCTTCTGCATATGATGTCTGACAAAATCACTATTTTACTATTATACTGACGGGCAGACCACAGGGAGGAGGTAAGTAAACTGGTTTTGTGGTGCCAGGACAACAAACTCTCCCTCAACATCAGCAAAGCAAAGGAGTTGTTGACTTCAGGAAGCAGAGGAGGGAACATGCCCTGATCCACATCAAGGGGACTGCAGTAGAGAGGGTCAGCAGTTTTAAGTTTCACTGCGTCCAGATCACAGAGGATTTGTCATGGACCAACAACACCACCACTCTTGTCAAGAGGGTGCAACAGCGTCTCTACTTCCTAAGGCAGCTAAAGAAAATCGGCAAGTCACCCTGGGTCTCCTCCAAATACTACCTCTGCACCATCGAGAGCGTCCTTACCGGTTGCATCACAGCCTGGTACAGGAATTGCTCTGTCCACGACCACAAGTCCATCCAGTGTGTGGTGAAGAAGGTCCAATGCATCACTGAGACC